>NC_142938.1:77378132-77523132 GCF_046866305.1 Octopus bimaculoides | reverse complement strand
TCGATATTTCTTCATTTTCTGTCTTCTTTATATATATATATATATATATATATATATATGATGGGCTACCACACAATTTCTGTCTACCAAATCCACTCACAAGGTTTGGGTCAGCCCAGGGCTATACTAGAAGACCATTGCCCAAGATGCTGCACAGCAGGGCTGAACCCAAAGCCACATGGTTACAAAGTGAGCTTCTTAACCACACAGCCAAACTATCTGGAAATAGTTTGCATGTAAAATTCAATAAATGGCCTGTTGTCATGGAAACACTCAATGAGTTGGACACATTACTAGTTTTTTTTTCTTTCCTTCATAATATACGCTTCATCAAAGATTTAGATAAGATAAATTATCTTCAATCCAATCAACCAACTAACCTACATATACATATGTGTGTGTGTGTGTTTATAGGTTTGGTCCGGAAGAGGGAGGGCTGCAGGCCCTCCAAGATTAGTAAGATTAATGCCATTAATGTTCCGCAAGAGAAGCTGTGAATGAAATCAAGGACAAGGATAATCTGAGAGAGAAGTAAAGCGGTTTGATAGGTGCCTATGATTCAAGAATGTTGAGAAATGAATAATAAATTGAGACTGGAGTAGAGAGGAAAAGTTTCGTTAAACTATACAACTGGGTCCTCCTCACAAGCTGCGGAAGTTGTAAATAATATGACAAAAACTTCCAAGGCACAGGCCTGGCTGTGTAGTTATGAAGCTCATTTTGCAACCATGGGTTTCTGAGTTCAGTCCCACTCTGTGGCACCTTGGGTAAGTCTCTACCTACATTAGCCCTGGGTCAACTAATGCCTTGTGAGTGAATTTGATAGATAGAAACTGAATGGAAGTTTGTCTCATATATGTCTGTGTGTGTGTGTGTGTGTGTGTGTGTGTGTGTGTGTGTGTATCTTTGTGTTTGTTTCCACCCCACCCAACAGCCTGACAGCCAGTGCCGGTTTGTTCACATCCCTGCAACTTAGCGGTTCGGTAAAAGTGACTGATATACTAAGTATCGGAGTTTAAGAAAAGAAAGAAAATAAGTCATGGCTTGTCCAAGTAAATTCTTCAAGGTGATGCCCCAGCATGGCCACAGTCCAATGACTGAAACAAGGGAAAGATAAAACAGATATACATCAGCTTTTTCAGTGCTAGCGTGGATTAGCCGAGACTTGCTGAGGCAGTTTTCTACAACCTGTTGCTCTTTCGGTCGCTGACACCAACTTGTTTCCAAGTAGAATACCTATTTCCCTAGTCTTTCACGTAGTGAATGGCCCAACAGCTAGACATATTTCTAAGGTAGGCATAAGGAATGACACCACCGCCAAAATAGTGGCATTCTTTTAGATACTGCATAAACAATGTCAAAGCACAAATAGGAAAACACACACACACACACACAAGGCCATAACAGACTTCTGCATAGTTTCATTTGCTAGTTTAATCACAAGACTTTCATCAGTTTGAGGTTATAGCAAAAGACATTTGATCATTGTGACACACAAAACGATAGGAGTCCAAAGCAAAATACTTAATCACATAACCATGCCTATTTTCAACATGGAAAAGAAACAGTCTTCATTTTTATGGATTAACGTAAATAGAGCAAAGGGCTTTACCTGAGGGAGTAACTTAATGATAGCGTTTAAAATATTGACTAAAAAACATCAATTTAATCTACTCAATTCACTCTAACGCCAGGGGTTTAATTATTTTGTTCCATTAAAAAAAAAATAAATAAGTGCGCCCTTTTAAAGCCTAGCCAGGCTCATGGGCCTGGTTTCCCAGTTTCAATGGCATATGCGTTCCCCAGCTGGACGGGACACCAGTCCATCGTAGCGTTACTCATTTTTGCCAGCTGAGTGACCTGGAGCAACGTGAAATGAAGTGTTTTGCTCAAGAACACAATGTGTCGCCCAGTCCAGGAATCGAAACCACGCGCCTCCACCATTTTTTTTCTGTTTTTTTTTTGTGTTCCGTTAGAACTGAAAAATTACAATTAAATGAAGAATCAATTTCCTCGGCTCACCTTAATAATCCCGGTTGAACAGTCAGTTTATGCAAAACCTCGAGGGTGAGGCATCTTTGCCAGCTCGATTTTTCTGGCTCAAGAAATTTCACAAGTAACGACAGGAAGATCTCACACTCAGTTACCTATAACGAAGAAGAGATCAAATTTGTAATTAACAAAGAACAATTACTATTTTCTTTTATACATTATGATTACCCATCATCATCATCATCATCATCATCATCATCATCATCACCACCATCATTATTATTATCCTCATTGTTACATCTGTTCTCCATGCTGTCATGGGTTGAAAGGGTCATTCATTCTGAGTCAGTTCATATTTGGAGTTGCTGCCCCCCTAAATTGAGTCAGAGGATGGCCACATCTCATTCATAGGCTCCTTCTTTTGGCATAATTTCTATGGCTGGTTTCTAAGCTCTTCCTGACACCAAATCAGTGTTGAAATAAAATGATACTAATAAACCAAAACTGCTTGTTATAAAAATGTGTTATTACTTCTAAGGAAAAACATTGAATGTAATAATGCTTTCTCTGATATTTCTTTTCTCTACACATTCATATTCATTTTCGATATCACCACTGCTCGTGATAAACAGCCATGGAAACTATACTTGTGGCTAACACTTCAACAGCCAGTAAATGTTTTACAAAATTCATAGTACAAAACAACACACTGATATTTAATTAAATAATCAATATATGTAATCATTTATATATAGCTATTGTAAATGATTTTAATTTCAAGTCTGATGTAATTTAGTGATAGAAAAATAAAAGAAAGAGGTAAATAGAAAGAGAGGAAAACTAATGATTATAAGACAGAGATTTAGACAAACTAATCAACTTTTAGACTGTTCTTAGATTTAATCTTCATTTTGCACAGTCATCATCATCATCGTTTAATGTCCGCTTTCCATGCTAGCATGGGTTGGATGATTTGACTGAGGACTGGTGAACCAGATAGCTGTACCAGGCTCCAATCTGATCTGGCAGAGTTTCTGCAGCTGGATGCCCTTCCTAATGCCAACTACTCTGAGAGTGTAATGGGTGCTTTTACGTGCCACTGGCACGAGGGCCAGTCATGCGGTACAGGCAACGGCCACGCTCAAAATGGTGTTTTTTACGTGCCACCTGTACAGGAGCCAGTCCAGCGGCACTGACAATGACCTCGCTCGAATGATTTTCTAACGTGCCAGTAAGGCGACGCTGGTAACGATCACGCTCAAATGGTGCTATTTACGTGCCACTAGCACGGAAGCCAGACGGCTGCTCTGGCAATGATCACGCTCGGACGATGCTGTTAGTAGACAGAAAAATTACAATTTTAATCAAACAGAATCTATGCCTTTGTAGAGTGGTTTATTATCCTCATTTTCTTATACGTTATTCCATCTAAAATGGATGGCTCTTGTGTTAAATTTTTATGGAAACTATTAAAAGCAAGATGAGGATTTGTATGATGAAAGCATATGGGATCTTTATACATCATCAGTTATGTTTTTGCTTGCAGATAACACAATTTTGACTCGTGATTTAATCTCAACAAAGATTTTCTCAAAAATATGTTTAAAATGTACGTATTGCACCCAGTTTAAATATTTTATTTCAAAGCAAAAAAATGTGATACTTCTAAACACCCAAAGTACCCCATAGCACCAAAACCACTGATGAAGAACCATGTTATACCATCAAACCATAATACATTGTATTGAAGTAATCACAAGGGGATTAATGCCGTAAACACATGATATGGTCACTATATATATATACGTATATATATATATATATATATATATATATATATGTATATATACGATGATGATGATGATCTTAAGAAAGAGAGAGAGCAGATGTCAATCAATGATATCTGTCATTAGATGTTAAACAATGTTGGCATAAAATATCATTTCAGAGAGTAGATAACTCACCAGAAGTTGGTAGTAATATTTTATAAGGACAGAGACAATCCGAAGAAGTCTCATTACAATGGGGAAAAAAGGCTTTTCTACAGGAGCAGGTGATGGCGGTGGAGGCACTCCCTGTCTGTACTTGAGACTCGGTGAGAACAGCTTGATTACCAATGGACATACACGCTCTTTTAACATAAAACTGAACTCTGGATGCTGTAAAATAAAACAAGTATAAAAGCCATAGTGAAAATTGTGTCAGTAATCATAATATAATAGTCAACATCATTATAAATATTTTAATGGAATCTCTTCTGATGCTGGCAGATGATGGGTACATCTGCTCTACAACTGGAAATTTAACACGCTTGTCTACACACGCGCTATACACCAACAATACATAACAACTTCCCAACAAGCATTTACTGTCTATTTCCATCACATGTTCACACTAGTGCTCTCATCTCTCCTGCGTACATCAGCTGAAATGAATAGTCTGAATTTCAGAGTCAGGGTGCAGGTATGCATATGTGCAAGCCGATTGTGGGTGCAGATCTCGGAGGTAGTAATAAATATTTGAATAACACCTTGGAGAGCTGCTACAGATGGTGGGTATGGACCAGCTCAAAAGCTGTGAATCATTACAGACCCGGATTTTCCATGTGTGCTAATATGTATGTATGTATGTATGTATGTATGTATGTATGTCTGTCTCTTTCTCAGTTTGACTGAGGACTGGCAAGCCAGAAGGCTACACCAGGCTCAATCGGATCAGGCAAGGTTTCTACAGCTGGATGCCCTTCCTAATGCTAACCACTCCAAGAGTGTAGTGGGTGCTTTTACGTGCCACCGGCACGAGGGCCAGTCACACGGTACTGGCAATGGCCATGCTCAAAAAGGTGTTTTTTACATGCCACCTGCACGGGAGCCACTCCAGCGGATTTGGCAACGACCTCGCTCGAATGATTTTCTAATGTGCCACCATCACAAATGCTAGAAGGCAACGCTGGTAATGATCATGCTCAAATGGTGCTATTTACGGGCCACTAGCATGGATGTTTAATGTCTGGTGTATCAGTTTGTGATGGACAGAAGTTTAAACCAACATTTTAGCCATAGTCTTTCTAATTTCATTCAAGACATGCAGTTCTAAAGATCTATGTGTAATATCCATTTAAAAAACAGCAGTGTTAATTGAGGGAAATTTTGCTGTTATTTTGTATATGCAGCTCAAACTGCTGCCGTGAAACACGCCTGAAAAAATTCCAGTAAACAAAATTATATGGCATGCCAGCTACATGACCCCAGACGTGCATATTCACTTGGTGCCAATTTCATTAATTAAATTCTCAGCTAATTAACAATCAGTGTGCTGCAATGTAAACAAGCATACCTAATCATGGACAGCCTTGATAAAGGCATTTTCAATGACACAACCCTAATTATGTACATTGCTGCACCCGGAACTGTACATGCTTATACAGAGCCACTTGTATATAAACGTACATATACAGTTAAATAGACTCACTTGTGTATACATACACAGCTTCAACAAGCCACTTGTACAGACACACACATGCACAATTAATAAAAATCCAATTACATGCACACGTATATACACAGTTTATACAGCCTCGATTATATACACACACATACAGACAATAAAGACTCACTTGTACAGACATAATTTATACAGAATTAGTTGTAAAAACAGTTTCTACATATTCATTTGTCTACACACACTTACTTATTTACACACAAATACACAAATACACACACATACAT
Source organism: Octopus bimaculoides (assembly GCF_046866305.1). Classification (NCBI taxonomy): domain Eukaryota; kingdom Metazoa; phylum Mollusca; class Cephalopoda; order Octopoda; family Octopodidae; genus Octopus; species Octopus bimaculoides. The sequence continues at coordinate 77,517,412 of NC_142938.1, read as the reverse complement.
ACTGATTTATGCCTGCACTTGAAATTAATTTTTTTGAAAGTTAAAGAAGTGATTTTAAATTCTCAATCGCAGAATAATGCTAATAATATAGCCTGAACAGGATAAACTACCCCTATTTTTCTCTGCAAAATAGGAGTAGTTTATCCTGTTCAGGCTATATTATTAGCATTATTCTGCGATTGAGAATTTAAAATCACTTCTTTAACTTTCTAAAGACATCTCAACGCTTCTAAAAGCAAACTTCGTTTGTTTATTTACGTTTGTCGTAATTTAATTTTTTTGAATTTTTTCCAGCACACAGGAAACAACTTCAGATATAGTTTTGCTTAATTTCTCTAAATTTTCGTTTTTTTACTCCATCGGTGAAGTGGAGCACTACCATAACTATGAATCTGTAAGCATCAAGAAAAGATGAGAGGATTTCGTTGGGAAGCTACTCACGTGTAAGAAGATATTTGAGAATGTAGTGAGGACCGATTCGAGAAGTTCCAACCCAAATGTGCGGGTCATTTCTGTCATTCCAACGAGCCAGTAGGGTTGATCAGCATTCACAAGTTGGCACAGATCCTGGAATTAAAAAAATAATAATTGCATTAAGTTTCATTGTTTTGTTTCTATCTTTTCTTCTGGTTTTTTTTTTTCTTAAGTTTCAAAATTATATTAGTTGTGTAGTTAAGAAGTTTGCTTTGCAACCAAATGGCTTTGGGTTCAGTCCCACAACATGACACCCGGGCAATTGTCTTCTCCTATAGCCCTGAGCCAACCTTTGGATTGTGGCAGGGCAGAGAGACAAACAGACAGACATGCATGCATGCATGCATACATACATACATACATACATACATACGTACGTACGTACGTACGTACATACATACATACATACATACGTACGTACGTACATACATACATACATACATACATACTAGCACACATGGAAAATCCGGGTCCATAATGATTCGCAGCTCTTGAGCTGGTCCGTACCCACCATCTGCAGCAGGTCTCCAAGGTGTTATTCAAATATTTGTTACTAGCACCGAGATCTGCACCCGCAATCGGCTTGCACACATTCATACTTGCACACATACATACATATAGCAGGCTTCTGCACAATATCCATCAAGCAAATTACTTAGTTACATGGTTACAACCACACCTGTATTTCAATTTTTGTCTCTTTAAAGTATAAGAGCAATGAATGATAAGAAAATAAATTACCTGAAAGAGCAAGTAGGCGTCTCCTGCACATGGCTGCAAAGATTTGGGAGGTGTTTTACTACCTATCTTCAAATCTTCAAAAGCTATATTGCCATTAACTTCTGAAACAAGGAAATTGTGAAGTTATTTCCTACAAAATACACAAACAACAACAACAACACATAGAAGAGACACTTTACCTTCTAAAACAAAAGATTGGTGATTTCATTTTTTTTTTACTAAGTCGTGGGGAGTTATGTTTATGCTGGCTGACTGGTCCCATGCTGGTGGTACGTAAAAAGGACCATTCGAGCTTGATTGTTGCCAGTGCCGGCTGACTGGCTCCCATGCCGGTGGCACATAAAAAGCACCATTCAAGCATGATCGATGCCAGTGCTGCCTGACTGGCTCCCATGCCGGTGGCACATAAAAAGCACCCACTACACTCTCGGAGTGGTTGGTGTTAGGAAGGGTAACCACCTGTAGAAACTTTGCCAGATTTCAAGACAGCGAACTGACAGAAACGTTAGCTTGCCAGGCGAAATGCTTAGCGGCATTTCGCCGGTCACTACGTTCTGTGTTCAAATTCTGCTCAAGTCGACTTTGCCTTTCATCCTTTCGGGGTCGATTAAATAAGTATCAGTCATGCACTGGGGTCAATATAATCGACTTAATCCGTTTGTCTGTCCTTGTTTGTCTCCTCTGTGTGTAGCCCCCTGTGGGCAGTAAAGAAATAAGAAACTTTGCCAAATCAGATTGGAGCCTGGTGCAGCCTACTGGCTTGCTAGTCCTCAGTCAAATTTTCTCATCCATGCCAGCATGGAAAGTGAACGTTAAACGACAGTGATAATGATGATGATGATAATGATGATGATGATAATGAAGGTGTTAGCAGAAAGGCAGATTTAGATTGAGTTTAAGAGTTTAACTGATCTTTTCTTAAAAAAGGAAAATAGCTGATACCCTAAAGGTATTACCTTTCTTATTTTTACCTTCATTCCTTTCTTTCTAATTTGCATTGAACTAGTTTTCAGAAATAATTCTTGAAGGTTTTGTCTCACAATGCTGCAGTCAAAACTTTTTTTAATAAAGTTCTGTTATAATTTCTAACACAAGCACAAAGCTCAAAATTTTAGTTGAGATGAAAGGAGGTGGGTGATAAGTTGATTTTAAACAGACCTGGTATCTATTTACTTATATCATACATTTTTTGCAGGCATCCAAAGGGGCCAATCATTGATTCATTGCATTAACAATGCTGTGATGAGAGCTACAAGGGAGCACCTCTTTAACTTGGGAGAAACAGCAATCACATAGGATGTTTTTGTTCAAAAACATCAGTTCTTCAGTTTTGATCAACAATATGTATATTTTCACAATACATATCAACACACACACACATGTATATATGTGTCTAATTCCACCCATATAGCATTGGCCAACGCAAGGTAGTGGCAGAAGACACTTTTGGCCAAGATGTCATGCAATGGGGTTGAACCCAAAACCATGTGATTGCAAAGCAAAGGCATTTAACAACCTGGCCAAACATATTTCCTGCAATATTTAACCAGCACTTTATTTTACCGACCCTTGAAGGATGAAGGACAGAGTCAACATTGCCGAGATGGTAACTCAAATCTCTTGGCAGTTTCTCCGTTGATATTGCCACTCCAGTTGTAGTTACTGATTCCTACAAACTATTACATTAACCATTTGCAAAGTCTGGCCTGGCTCTCCAGACAAAAGAGTTCAATATTTATAAATAGCAGATCTAGAACTTAACACAAAATTACTATTTAAACAGGATAAAGTTGTTTTACTTTAAAAGCATACAAGCAAACTCACTTGCTATAATGCATTGGGGAAACATCATCATCCTCATCATCATCATCGTTTAACATCTGCTTTCCACGCTGGCATGAGTTGGACAGTTTGACTCAGGACAGCGCCAGGCTCCAATCCGATATGGCAAGGTTTCTACAGCTGGATGCCCTTATTAACGCCAACCACTCTGAGAGTGTAGTGGGTGTTTTTTACGTGCCACTGACACAGGGGCAGTCAGATGGTACTGGCATTCGCAATGCTCAAATGGTGCTTTTTACATACCACTGGCATGGGAGCCAGTTAGGCAGCACCTGCATTGACCACATTCAGATGATGCCATGGGAGCCATGCTCAAATGGTACTATTTACATACCACCAGCATGTGAGCCAGTCAGGCACCCGCCTTTATAAGCCTAGTGTTTATTCTATCGGTCTCTTTAGCCGAACCGCTAAGTTACAGAGACGTAATCACACCAACATCGGTTGCCAAGTGATGGTGGGGAGACAAACACAGACACACAAACACACACACACATATGTATATATACAACGGGCTTCCTTCTGTTTCCGTCTACCAAATCCACTCACAAGGCTTTGGTCATTGCCCAAGGTGTCATGCAGTGGGATTGAACCCGAGACCATGTGGTTGGTAAGCATACTACTTACCACACAGCCATGCCTGCGCCTCTATATATATATATATATATATATATATATATATATATATATATATATATATATATATATTATAGGCGTAGGAGTGGCTGTGTGGTAAGTAGCTTGCTTACCAACCACATGGTTCCGGGTTCAGTCCCACTGTGTGGCACCTTGGGCAAGTGTCTTCTACTGTAGCGCCCAGTCAGCCAAAGCCTAGTGAGTGGATTTGGTAGACAGAAACTGAAAGAACCCCATCGTATATATGTATATATATGCGTGTGTGTGTGTGTGTGTGTGTGTGTGTGTGTGTGTGTGTGTGTGTGTATGTTTGTCTCCCCAACATCGCTTGACAACCGATGCTGATGTGTTTATGGCCATGTAACTTAGCAGTTCGGCAAAAGAAACCGATAGATTAAGTACTAGGCTTACAAAGACTAAGTCCTGGGGTCGATTCACTCAACTAAAAGCGGTGCTCCAGCATGGCCACGCGAAAAAACTGTGAGTAATATTTTTTTTTTTTTTTTTTTTTAATGGGAGAAAAAGGAAGTTCTGATTATTGAAATAGAAAATCAGTATTTATATTTATTATTTATATTTATTATTGCCAAAGAAACTGAATGAATTTAATATTTGACTCTGCAGTGACATAGAATAATTCATATTGATTTTTCTATTCGTTTTAAAACATTCCAATTTTTATATTAACTTTGACTGACCTAAATGAAGTTACACGTAAGAAGAAATGACATTTCAAGACGGTAATAAAAATGAAGGGAGATAAACGATGCAAAACATTTTTTTTTAATACAGCCTTCATTTATCTCCCTTGCATCAATGACTTTCCTATTTCTCATTTCTGTTTTTTTACGATTCCGATTTTACCTTTTCCTGTTTCTCTCTTCATTTCTCTGCCTCCAACACATTCAAACAGATGTAAACATGGCCAAATAAGAGTTACACGAGATCTGATTACACCCAATGTTATTAATAAAGTTAAACAGTTATTTCCCGTTAAACAGTTCATCTTTTTTCCACTCTTTACCTATGTATCTTCCAATTAAGTCATTCATGATCACCATTTAACTCTGGTATTTCCTCTACACACTGCATTGCGTTATTAGAATACTTGTGTGTGTGTGTGTGTGTGTGTGTGTGTGTGTGTGTGTGTGTGTGTGTGTGTGAGATCAGATTAAAAAAAAAACTCAATGTATCAAACACTGAGTTTTTCCTATATATAAATAAAACCATTATATATATATATATATATATATATATATATATATATATATATATATACATACATATATACATATATAAACATAAATAATATATAATTATATGCATATATCCATACATATATGTACATACCGACATCTATATGTATACATACATCCATATATGGGTACAGGACATCACAAGAAACGTTAAACGCAATGAGAAACATCATCATCATCATCATCATCATCGTTTAACGTCCGCTTTCCATGCTAGCATGGGTTGGACGATTTGACTGAGGACTGGTGAAACCAGATGGCTACACCAGGCTCCAATCTGATTTAGCAGAGTTTCTACAGCTGGATGCCCTTCCTAACGCCAACCACTCAGAGAGTGTAGTGGGTGCTTTTACGTGTCACCTGCACGAAGGCCAGTCAGGCGGTACTGGCAACGGCGAAAACAAAGACGAAGACAGAAAACGAACTTCTTTTCGAACAACGCAAAAGAAAAAAAAGAGAACAAGACATGCAACATAAAGAATATTTCCCTTCTTCAGTTGTCCCTGCTCTATCTACTGCGCGTTTCGAAGGCAAGGACAATACGCTACTTCGTTGGAGCAGTCCTTCCCGCAAGCAAATTAATTAAAATTTGGAAATTTTTGCAGAGGGTGAAAATGTAAACAAGAACAAGACAGTCAGAACAAGACAGTAAAAACAAGACGGAACAGTGAGAACAAACGGTAAGGGCTGTTAGGCCAAGACGATAGAAAAATTATTTTGAACGCTAGTTAGAGAGTGAAAAATTTTTTGCATCTTCTCTATAGGAAGGCAAAGTGAAATAAAGTGTCTTGCTCAAAAAAATAATGCACCACCAGGAATTGAACTCATGACCCTACAATCACAAGATGAATACCCTAACCACTGAGCCACATGCCTGTGTGTGTGTGTGTGTATCAACATCCATTTTTCTAGGCTCACGTGGGCCAGACAGAATTTGAGGGAGATTTTTTTATGGCCAGAGCCCTTCCTGTTGCCAAACCCCACCTGTTCCAAGTGAGATATTTTTCCATATCAAGACAGGTTAGGGAAAAAAAAAAAACCTGCCAATTCCACTTGTAAGGCTCAGATCAGCTAAAGGAATATTGTTTTCTACTAAAGGTATAAGGCCCAAAATTCTGGGGGAGGGGTCGAGTCGATTAGACTAACCCCAGTATGCAACTGGTACTTAATTTATCGACTCCGAAAGGATGAAAGGCAAAGTCGACCTCGGCGGAATTTGAACTCAGAACATAAAGACAGATGAAATACCGCTAAACACTTAACCTGGCGTACTAACGTTTCTGCCAGCTCACCACCTTCAGCCAAAGAAATATTAGAAGACACTTGCCCATGGGGCCACACAACAGGACAAAACCAAATACCACACAATTAGGGAGCTAGCTTTTTAATCACACAGTGAAGTTTGAGCTTCATGTGCATGTGTGTGTGAGTGTGTATATATATGTATACGCACACACACACACATACATACACTCATATATATTTGTGCATGCATATATAATTGTGCGTGTGTTGTTGACTATTAAATAATGCAGCAGCCTGCTGTATGTTTATACGCAAATCTCTCCATCCCCTTCCATGACCCAGTTTATCAGGTATTTATAAGACACACCCTGTACATTAACTTTGATGGCAATTTTCTAACAAAAATAAAATCTTAATAAGTCTCTATAGTAACAGCTATTTGTGATTAGCTTCACATCAGGCCAGACTCTGCAAACCTATGATGAAAATGGTTCCAGCCATGACAATCCCATCGTTTTGGTTTTTTTTTTTTGGTTTTTTTGTAAGAATAGGTAATGAGTATGTGTGCCAGATAACTACATTTTCCAGTGTCTCCTTTTTATTCTTTTCTTTTCTACTAAAGGCACAAGGCCCGAAATTTTTGGGGAGGGTCCAGTCGATTAGATCGACCCAGTATGTAACTGGTACTTAATTTATCGACCCCCGAAAGGATGAAAGGCAAAGTCAACCTCAGCAGAATTTGAAATACCACTACACACACACACACACACACGTATATGGTTGGGAAACAAGGTTCTTAACCACACAACCACACCCATGCCTACTATTTTCTCCTTTTGTCGCTGCTGCTGCTGTTGCTGCGACAATTTGAAATCCCGCCAAGCATTTTACTTGGCATCCTAACACTTCTGCCAGCTCGACGCCTTAGTGTATCCGTTTTATTAAGACGACAGGGTGGATTCTGAGGAAAATTTGACTGCTACTTCTAACAGAACAAGTGTCCATGTAGAGGCTGGCTTGTGGCCTTGTGTCAGTTATTAGAACGAGTCGTTATGGCTGTTGCTGTTGATAGGTGACACAACATACACCCTGTATGCTCTGTAAAGTGGTTGTCAAATGAACAGAAAATGCATAGGATTCTAGGGCCACTGTATTCAACCCCTCTAGTGTTGGTGACACAAAATAAACTGCACCCTAAACGCTCAGTAGTATGGGTTGGCAGCAGGAAGAGCATCCAGCCATAGAAACAAAATCAAGCAACACATATCAGCACCGCTCTATGGGAGTAGTGGCCCCCGCCAATAAGAAACGACTCAAACCATAATGACCCCACCAACTCATGCCAGCATGGAAAGCAGACATAAAAATGATCATGACAATGATGATGATGATAACAAAACACACGTATATGTAAATAAATATATGTGGAAGTGTGTATGCAAACAACAGGCTTCTGTACAATTTCCCCTCTGTCATATTCTTCCATGGTATTATTCACCTGAGATAAAGTGGCGGACACTTTTCTCGCGATGCCAAGCAGTAGGATCACAAATGAAGCACATAATGACAGGTTTAACCAGACAACCACACCTGTGCCTTTTTTCACATGGGCACCCATAGTCACACCTACATCAACAACCACATCTGCACCTAGTAATGCCTACACCTAAACCCACGTCTGCACCTAAAACCACACCTGTACATAGAGCCACACCACACCCATACCTGTAATATTATCCACCATCTATAGACGCAGGTATGGCCAGTACTTTTATATGATTAAGAATATCACTTTACAATTGAACAGCTTTCGGTTTGAGCCCAGTTTGTGACAGCACCCTAGCTAAATGTTTTCTACCACAACCATGGTTTAACCAAAGTCTTCTGAACAAAACTATGTGGGTGGAAACTGTGTGGAAGCCCATCATAGGAGTCATTGATGTCTTTTAATAGTAGACAAGATCCATCACAGATTTAAACTCTGTGTTGCAAGTATCTGGCCCATGTCCCCCAACTCTGATAAAAAAAACTTCCTTTCTTCCTCCCACCAATCCCAGAGACTCTGAAAAGGGCCACAGATGCTGGCTGCCCCTTTTTTTTCCCAGCTATTAGAATAAGATGCCATTTACCTCTGTTTCAATGGTTGGATGGTCTTTCTATTGCCAACCACATTAGAGTGTACTGGATGCATTTTTTCTGCTTGTTTTGGTACCAACATTAAAAAGGTTGAATAAAGGGATCCCAGAACCCTATGCATTCTCTCTTCATTTGCCATCCACTTTACAGAGTGTTCTGGGTGGTATGTGTTGTGTTACCAACATCGATTGTTTCACTCACCAGCAGCAGCAGCAACAAAAGGAGAAAATAATAGGCATGGGTGTGGTTGTGTGATTAAAAACCTTGCTTTCCAACCATGTATGTGTGTGTGTGTGCGTTTGAGTTGTATTTGTATGTGTGTGTGTGTGTGTGTGTGTGTCACCTAGCTTGAAACCCAATATTGGATTGTTTACCTCCCCTTCAACTTAGCAGTTTGGCAAAAGAAACTGACAGAATAAGTACCAAACTTTACAAGAAAGAAAAAGAAAAGAAAAAATCAAAGGTGCTCCAGCATGGCCACAGTCAAATGGCTAAAACAAGTAAATGAGTAAAGTACAAAAGATAATTACCTTTGGTAGACTGGTTATCCTCAATGACCACTCTTTCAAACACAACGTTGACCAGTTGTTTGATGGTGGCTGCAGCAGTATTTATGGTTGTACTGTCTTTGGTGAAATGTAGTCGGAAACACAACACAAGGGCCTGCAAAAGAGAAAACAGGAGTTAGGGGGGTTGCAAGAATCATTGCGAGAGTGTCCAAAAAGAATGCTTTGCAGTATCTGTTCCAACTCTTTGACTTCTGGGTTCATGTCTTGCCTCTGACCCTTCTAGGGGTCGTAAACGAATAAGGTATCAAGTACAGGGGTTGATGTAATTGATTAATTTCTCTTCTCAAGACTGCTGGCCTTGTACCGAAATCAGAAACAAAAAGTGGTAAGCTGGCAGAACCATTAGCACATTGGACCAGGCTCCAATCCATTGCACCAGGCTCCAATCCATTGCACCAGGCTCCAATCCATTGCACCAGGCTCCAATCCATTGCACCAGGCTCCAATCCATTGCACCAGGCTCCAATCCATTGCACCAGGCTCCAATCCATTGCACCAGGCTCCAATCACATCAGGCAAGATTTCTACAACTGGATGCCCTTCCTAACGCCAACCACTCTGAGTGTAGTGGATGCTTTTTACGTGCCACTGGCACAGGATCCAGTCAGGCAGCACTGGCACCGACCACATCCAGATGGTGCTTTTTACATGCCACTGGCATAGGAGCCAGTCAGGAGCCACTGGCATCGCCCTGGGTTTAAATTTCGCTGACGTTGGCACCAAACAAAGATTCTGGATTATTTTTCCTGTTTTTTTACTTAATTTTTGAGAGCAGTCGGGTTCATTTTTAGTATTCTTGTTTGTGAGAGCAGTTGAGTTTACCTCAGATATTCTCATTTTTAAAATCATCTCTGGCTAATCGTTGAGAGGACATTAGTGTTGCCTTGACGGAGGTTTTACGCTCTTTGAGTGCTCTTGTTATTATTATTATTACTAAGTGGCCACATGCCACGAATAATGATGGTTAATTGTAGTATTTTATATATAAATAAGGTACAAAATAAGCTCCATATTAAACACACACACAAACATTCACATACTTCCCTTGTTCACGCACACACATACACACACACACATACACACACATACACACACAGAGTTGAAAGGCTGATTATTTTTTCACCCCTTCCTTCCGTATTCATCTATCACCCCTTCCTTTTTCACATTGCTATTACTTTCTGTCACTTCCCCTGAACCACGATGTTACGGGGACGTAAAAACACCAGCGTCGGTTGTTAATTGATAGTAGAGAGACAAACATTGACACACAAATACACACACACACGCACACACATACGATGGGCTTCTTTCAATTTCCATCTATCAAAGCCACTCACAAGGCTATAGTAGAAGACACTTGCCCAAGGTGCCACACAGTGGGACTGAACCCAAAACCATGTAGTTGGGAAGCAAATTTCTTACCACACAGCCATGCCTTGATTAAACTTTTTAACAAACGCCATTCCAACTTCGTTACACAAAATGTTCGTTTCCACAAACACAATCTGTCATTAAACCTATGACAACTCAACACGTTAATAACGAATAAAGTAAGAAATGTTTAATGAAGGTCAATGTAAAACAGTATATATTCTTTTCTTGTCTCAGCACAAGGCCCAAAATTTTGGGGGAGGGGGAGGCAGTCGATTAGATCGACCTCAGTATGCAACTGGTACTTAATTTATCAATGCTGAAAAGATGAAAAGCAAAGTCGACCTCAGCAGAATAAAACAGTATATATTGATTCAGTTGTTGTTTAGCCCTCGGTCAACCCAGATTGAGTGGAGACATAAACAAAAGAATTCCGCCCATGACCATCCCATATTTTTGTATTATTTCAAACAGGGAAGGTACGTGAACTCGTGATTAAAGTGTGGTTAGGGTGTTCAACTCAGGATTGTATGATTGTAGTTTCAATACCCAGGCCGGGCAGTACATTGTGTTCTTGAGCAAGACATTTCATTTCACATTGCTCCAGTCCACTCAGCTGATACAAATGAGTTCCACCAATAACCAGAAAGTTAACTCTGCGATGGACTGGAATCCTATCCAGTGGGGTGAGTGTTGTGATCCAATCACTTACACACCATAAAGACCAGCTTAAGCTCCAGCCTTAGTAGTCCTAGGGTTCATGAAAACAACAATGATAATCCACGATAATTCGTCCAATGTGTCATGTCCTTCCTACTTCAAGATAGAAGGATGCGATTTAAGGAAGATTTGGCTGCCGTTTCTATCAAGATATTCCTGGTATGTATCTGAAACAGTGCCGTTGCTATGTCCGCAATGGCGTACTGCTTCCACATCCTTGGTTGCAAGTTTCAAACAGGCCGCTTATTGGTTCACTGCTTTTACAGTAGTGAGAGAGTCAAGGAAGTATCTAGGCAATGCAGGCAGAACAAATATCACAGAAGGGTTTCCTTCTTTGTTTTGCTTACTTTTCAATGGTTTATTGTTTTTCCTATTAATGTTTCTATCTTGAGTTGATACAAGTTACTAAATGGTATAGACATACATACATACATAAATAAATATACATGTATGTGTATATATATATATATATATATATATATATGTATAGAGATATAGATATAGATATAGAGAGAGAAACTTAAATTTATACATGCACGCACACATATGTATATATATATATATATATATAGCTATATATAATTACATCATATACAGATACACACAAAACATACGTGGTAGTGAATAGCTCTGATTAGGAAAGCAAACAGCATGGGAGGTACCAATTAAACAAGCCAGCCTTTGATTATTTACACCAGACCATTGTTAATTTATTGATCTGGGGAGTCAGCAGAGGAGGGGAAGGTGGTCACTTGGTAAAAATATAGCAGCATTGTAAGATAGCGATCAACTGATCAATGATTGATGTATTGCCAATAAAACATCTCTCTGCCAAAATCAAGAGCTTCTGTGTGATCACTTGACCTACTGGAAATAGTAACTAAATCCCTCAAATTATTCATATCATCTTGACATAAGAAAAAAAAAAACAGAACACATTCAATCATGTAGTCCAAGATACACTTTGGTTTGGAAAAAATGATGAGATGGACATAATACAATTACTGCATGTATTAATGAAACAATTAAGTACTTCACTCTCGTTAAGCATCGATGTTCATTTTTTATGTGCATTTTTCCATGCTAATATCATCATCATCATCATCATCATCATCATCATCATCGTTTAACGTCCGCTTTCCATGCTAGCATGGGTTGGACGATTTGATTGAGGACTGGTGAAACCGGATGGCAACACCAGGCTCCAATCTAATTTGGCAGAGTTTCTACAGCTGGATGCCCTTCCTAACGCCAACCACTCAGAGATATAAGCTAATTAATTTTTTTAATGATTTTTCTGGTGTTACATCATTTTCCAAGTCTTGAAACCAATTACCAGCCTTAGCTGAGGTATGCTCAGGGTCATAGCTAGGGTGAGGTAAGCAGGGTAGATGCCCTGGGTGCTACTTTGACAGGGGTGCAACTTTTAAAACCAGTTATTCATTTTTTTTTTATGTGAGTTTCCACATTTTGGTTGGTGGTGGTGGTGGAGGGTGCAATTCTGATACCTACCCCGGGTGCCATTTACCCTAGTTATGCCCATGGTTATGTCTGTACCCTTTATGTGAATTTTACTAAACCATGCCCCACTTACAGTAACACCTCAGTCTAGAAAGGTCTAAAAACAGTGTGTGTATTGATGGCACTCCGTCGTTTATGACGTCGAGGGTTCCAGTTGATCCGATCAACGGAACAGCCTGCTTGTGAAATTAACGTGCAAGTGACTGAGCACTCCACAGACACGTGTACCCTTAACGTAGTTCTCGGGGATATTCAGCGTGACACAGTGTGACAAGACTGACCCTTTGAATTACAGGCACAACAGAAACAGGAAGTAAGAGTGAGAGAAAGTTGTGGTGGAAGAGTACAGCAGGGTTCGCCACCGGAGCCTCGTGGAGCTTTAGGTGTTTTCACTCAATAAACACTCACAACGCCCGGTCTGGGAATTGAAACCGCGATCCTATGACCGTGAGTCCACTGCCCTAACCACTGGGCCATTGCGCCTCCACTGTGTATGTATTATGTAAGGACCTGTTCTCTTAATAGTAAATAATAAATCAGTAACAGGATTTTTATAAAAGCAATGAGGAAGTTTTTTTTTACCTTTGCCAAGTGATCGTGTTGAACAACTGAATTGGTGGTAATAAGAAGAAGAGCTGTCTGTAGAACTTTTAATTCTTCGGTTCCAGTCTCCATCAGTAACCAAAGCATATTAATGATGCTTTCTGCTGCAGGCTAGAATCAAGATTTAAAAAAAAAAACATTTTATTTTTCATTAAATACTGTTGAAAGACGTTGTTGCAATTAACCATTCTTGGTATCGCAAGAGATAATCCATCTTCATGCGATAATATATAAAATTGGAATGTCTAATTGTGTTACACCACTATGTTTAGTAGCTATTTAAATAAGATGTTAGTGGATGGTTATTGGATAGGAGGTGGTACTGAAGAAGAAGCAAAAATTCCTGAAATATGGATATACACCCATTACTTATATTTGTCATTGATTGCATTGTTTACATAGACATATTCATACAGAAAACATCACAACTTTCAGTGCTGGCTCTAATTTCTACAGAAATAACTTTAAAAGGTAATATAATTACTCTTTTACTTGTTTCAGTCATTTGGCTGTAGCCATGCTGGAGCATGCCTTTAGTCGAACAAATTGACCCCAGGACTTGTTCTTTGTAAGCCTAGTACTTATTCTATCGGTCTCTTTTGTCGAACTGCTAAGTATCAGTGACATAAACATACCAACATCGGTTGTCAAGCGATGGTGAGGAGACAAATACATACATCCATCCATCCACACACACACACACACACACACACACACACACACACACACACACACACACACACACACACACACACACACATATACACATATATATATGACAGGCTTCTTTCAGTCTCCGTCTAAAAATCCGCTCACAAGGCTTTGGTTGGCCCGAGGCTATAGTAGAAGACACTTGCCCAAAGTGTCACGCAGTGGGGACTGAACTCAGGAATAACAGTAAAACATAAACACACACATACTACAGTCATTATCATCATTTAACATCCACGTTCCATGCTAGCATGGGTGGGACAGTACCACAAGAGCCAGCCAGGTCGAAGCCTGCACCAGACTTCGTGACTGTTTTATCAAGATTTTTACAGCTAGATGCCCTTCCTAACACCAACCACACAGCAGAGTGGACTTTGTGCTTTTTATGTGGCACAAGTACAGGCAAGGTCAGTTTTGGCAAGGTTTATACAGTTGGATGCCCTTCTGAACACCAACCACCACTTTACAGGAGGTGATGATGAAAAGGTTATAGTGGGACAGATACAGGTGTCTAAGGTTACCTGGCCAAAGAGAGAAAGATCAGGAATGAGCAGTATAAGAAAGTATTATTTTCCACTCTGACCATTGACTCCAAATAATGAACATGTCAGGGGTTCTCTTAAGACTTATGGTAACATATAAACATATTCATGTTAGCAATAACAAAGGAAAACAATAGAAGACCATAAAACTTACCTGAGCGACAACCTCATGAGAAATTAGTTTTTGTATAGAAGACAATCCAATCTGTACTAGCTTTGAATGCTTTGTTTCACATCCCATAATAAATGGCCGCACCAAATCTGTACTGACAGATTGTAAACCTACAAAAGGAATGGAAAAACACAAAACATCTGAGATAAGTTTCAAAAGATGAAAGGTTGTGAGGTTACTAAGTTTGCTTTGCAACCCTATGGTTTCAGAGTGGGTCTCACTGTGTGGCATCTTGGACACGTGTTTTCAATTATAGCTTTGGGCAGACCAATGTCTCATGATAGAAACTGTATTGATGCCCAAGTGAAATCGTAGCTGTGACAGGTGCTGGTGACATGTAGAAGCACCTGTCCTGGTGACACATGAAAGGCACCCACTACACTCGGAAGGGAATCCAGCTGTAGAAACCAAGCCAGAGTCAGACTGAATCCTGGTGCAGCTCCCCAACTTGAGCAAAACGCTTCATCTCATGTAGCTGCAGTTCACTCAATTTTAAAAGGGTGACCCTGCGATGGACCAGCTCTCTGTTGACCTCTGCCCACCTGGCCAGCAGAGTGGCATATTTCAAAGGCTAAAATAATGCAAAGCAAATTGCAGCCAGTAATATATAATAGCATCCAATAGTCTGGTCGATCATGTGATCACATGATGCGTGTGTGTGTGTGTGTGTACACACATGGTTCCAGGTTCAATCCCAGTGCGTGGTACCTTCAGCAAGTGTCTTCTACTATAGCCTCAGGCCGGTTTGTGAGTGGATTTGGTAGATGGAAACTGAAAGAAGCCCGTCATATATATATGTATGTATGTATTTGTGTGTCTGTTCCCCCCCCCCCCCCGCCTACCATCACTTGACAACCAATATTGGTGTAACTTAGCAGTTCGGCAAGAGAGACCGATAGAATAAGTACTAGGCTTACAAAGAATAAGTCCTGGGTGTCGATTTGTTCGACTAAAGGCAGTGCTCCAGCATGACCGCAGTCAAATGACTGAAACAAGTACAAGAATAAAAGAATATATGTGTGTGTGTGTGTGTGTGTGTGTGTGTGTGTGTAGGGCAGAGGCTTCTGACAAGATTTGTGACTGAAATATAGTATTAACAATGCTCAAAATATCTGGCAGTGTTGGCTATAGCCTAGTCACCCGTATTACGAACCAGGTGATACACGAAGGAGTCATACCCTATGACTGGTGTAGCAGCATCATAGTCAACTGCTACAAAGGTAAAGGGGACGCTTTAGATACAAATAATTACAGAGGCATCAAGCTGTTAGATCAGGTTATGAAAGTTACAGAGAGGGTCATAGCCCAACTAATTAGGGAGCGAATCAATTTAGATGAGATGCAGTTTGGGTTCGTGCCAGGTAAAAGCACTACTGATGCCTTATTTCTAGTGAGACAGTTGCAAGAGAAATACCTAGCCAAGGATAAACCTCTGTACCTGGCTTTCGTTGACATGGAGAAAGCCTTTGACAGGGTCCCCCGATCCCTTATCTGGTGGTCAATGAGGAAACTTGGGATAGAAGAATGGCTAGTGAGAGCTGTGCGAGCCATGTACAGAGATGCGGCCAGTAAGGTGAGGGTTGGAAATGAGTACAGCAATGAATTCCGGGTAGAGGTAGGGGTCCACCAAGGTTCCGTCCTCAGCCCCCTATTATTTACCATAGTCCTCCAGGCAATCACAGAGGAGTTCAAGACAGGTTGCCCCTGGGAGCTCCTCTATGCTGATGACCTTGCCCTAATTGCGGAGTCACTATCAGAACTAGAGGAGAAGTTTCAGGTGTGGAAGCAAGGTCTAGAATTGAAGGGCCTTAGAGTCAACCTAGCTAAAACCAAAATCCTAATAAGTAGGAAGGTAGATAAAACACAAACCCCTTCAGGTAGATGGCCCTGCTCAGTATGTAGAAAAGGAGTAGGTAGTAACTCTATAAGATGTACCCGGTGCAAGCTATGGACACATAAGAGGTGCAGCAACATCAAAGGCAGGTTAACTAGCAAGTTAGTTTTTGTTTGTGGCAGATGTTCAGGTGCAATAAAGACTGCAAACAAACAGGAAACAACTTCTATCTCATTCCAGGGTGAAAAACTAGAGGTAGTCGATAGCTTCCGCTATCTGGGCGACCAAGTTAGTAGTGGGGGTGGGTGCGCTGAAAGTGTAGCTGCTAGAATAAGAATAGCCTGGGCAAAGTTTAGAGAGCTCTTACCCCTGCTGGCGACAAAGGGACTCTCACTCAGAGTAAAAGGCAGACTGTATGACGCATGCGTACGAACAACCATGCTACATGGCAGTGAAACATGGGCTGTAACTGCTGAGGACATACGTAAGCTCGCAAGGAATGAAGCCAGTATGCTCCGTTGGATGTGTAATGTCAATGTGAATACCCGTCAGAGTGTAAGTATCTTGAGAGAAAAGCTGAACATTAGAAGCATCAGTTGTGGCGTGCAAGAGAGACGATTGCGCTGGTATGGACATGTGGTGAGAATGGAGGAGGATAGCTGCGTGAAAAAGTGCCACACCCTAACAGTTGAGGGAACCCGTGGAAGAGGTAGGCCCAGGAAGACCTGGGCTGAGGTGGTGAGGCAAGACCTTCGTACATTGGGCCTCACCGAGGCGATGACTACGGACCGAGACCTTTGGAAATGGGCTGTGCGTGAGAAGACCCGGCAAGCCAAGTAAGATCGTTGCCAGTGCCCCTGGACTGGTTCTTGTGCGGGTGGCACATGAGATGCACCATTTTGAGCGTGGCCGTTGCCAGTACCGCCTGACTGGCTCCTGTAGGATTTTCGAGCGAGATCGTTGCCAGTGCCCCTGGACTGGCTTGTGCGGGTGGCACATAAAAGACACCATTTCGAGCGTGGCCGTTTTCGTGCGGGTGACACGTAAAAGCACCCACTACACTCTCTGAGTGGTTGGCGTTAGGAAGGGCATCCAGCTGTAGAAACTCTGCCAAATCAGACTGGAGCCTGGTGTTGCCATCCGGTTTCACCAGTCCTCAGTCAAATCGTCCAACCCATGCTAGCATGGAAAGCGGACGTTAAACGATGATGATGATGATGATGATGAATGTCAAAGCCATTAATAATAATTTCCTTTGTTCAGTCTGAAGCTCAGCTGCAAAGCTAGCACCAAGTAACAACGAGATGCATATATATGTAAGAAAAGTACACGTTTAATTTACAAAGGAGCAATTAAAGGGATCAGTATTGAAAACTGCTTACCTGGGATGATTTCATTTTCATTCCGATTGACAATGGTTCGAACTTTAAGGAGAGCAGTTTCAGAATGCTAAGAAAAATATGAAATTAGAAAAGAAAAAAAAAACTGTAATGAAAGGTTGTATAATAAAAAGCTGTAACGAGAGATTATATAGACATATTTTGTAGCTCTCTAAATATATGACTGTGCATAAGCAAATGTATATAAGTGAAAGAGAGTATTAATGCATGTATGCACATAAGCAAAATGCACATAATGTATTTAAGGTGGCGAGCTGGCAGAATTGTTAGTACACCTGGCAGAATCATTAGCACACCTGGCAGAATTGTTAGCACACCTGGCAGAATCGTTAGCACACTTGGCAGAATCGTTAGCACACCTGGCAAAATGCTTAGCAACATTTCATCTGTTTTTTATGTTCTGAGTTCAAATTCTGCCGAGGTTGACTTTGCCTTTCATCCTTTCGGAGTCAATAAAATGTAATCGACTTAGCCCGCTCCCCATAAATTACTGGCCTTGTGCCAAAATTTGAAACCAATGTATTTAATGTATGTAATAAACAAATGACTAATTTTTACAATATGAAATACAAATCAAATTTACTATAATATACAAGCTAAATCTTCACCAAATATCCTTGCTTGGCTTAGCTCAGCAAGGACCGTCATGGTTGTGTGCCAAAGCCTGTTTCTTTACTCGTATTTCTGTATTCATTTCTTGATGAAAGCCAACCATCTTTTCCTCTGTCCACATCTTCTCCTTTAACCTCTTCAAGGTACCTGGAAGAATAGTCTATACAAGACCAGTGGAGCTTGTGGCCATCTCAGTGGCCACTGAGCTGGCCACACCATCTCAGCTTTCTTTCCTTCACCATTATGAGCTCGTCAAGTGAGACAATAAGACATTGAATGGTTTTGCAAAATTGCTCTACAAGCATGAGATGTCTGAGATTTTGTGGTAACATTTCATTTCCAGAGCCTGTATCTTTCTTTGTATTTCTTCTTTAAAACTAATCCTCAACCCTTCTCTGTTCACGAGGATGAGAGAGAGAAACATGGTTTCATCCTTCTCATCACAGAGACATTGCTTCATTATTTTTATTCCATAAACACTTCCATGGCTGTTGCTCTACCAAACTTTACTCTATTTCAAACTTCAAACCCCTCACATCACCAGGACATGGCTTATTTATTTCTGTTTTATAAATAATTCCACAGCCACTGTCCTGTTGCACTTTCTTGTCCTGATTCTCCTCTAAAGGTTACTAATCCAGCCAATTACTTTTCTACTAATCCAGTCAATCACTTTTCTACTAATCCTCATTCTTTCACAAGTTTTGAGCCCCTCTTGTAAGAAGTGTTTCTACTCTTGTAGTTGCTTTCTTCAAACATCTGAGTTATGGAGCTCTCTTCAGTGTCCCCTTATGTCACTAAACCATGTGTGTTGTCAATACACATGGTCTAAAAGAAGCTGTTCTTCATAAGCAAATTCCCATTTAAATCTGCCAGAACATGTTAAGAATAAAAACACATTATCGTTTTGACTCTCGCTGTTTTATGTGCTTCTAATGATTTACCATCAACTTAGAAGATATCATATGTCAGCAATGTTTTAACTGAATTCTATAAACAAGAACAACCAGGGCTCCAGGGCGGTGGGGTTGCTTTGAGTGAAGAGACACAATGATGTCAAAATACCAGTGTCTCAAAGACCCCCCTATGTCACTGAATCACATGTCCTGTCAACACACATCATATGAAGGGTAAAGTTGTTCTTTAAAGGTGAACTACAACAGCACTAAGAATATTCCCATGTGAATCTGCCAGAACGTGTCGAGAATGAATATATACATCAGTGTAGGTGAAAAATGATAAAAGAAAAAAAAAAGGAAAATAAAGAAAGAAAAATATCAATCGATTATATTAATAAAAAAAAAAGCTGGAAGAAAACATAAATACCTCTTTAACACTGGGGAATTTTCTTTTGGCCTCAGAAGACAACTGCCGAAGATCCGTTTGTAAGGTGTCCAGAAGTTTTTTAGCCAAGATAGGGGCTAACGCGTGAGAATGTCCTTGGTGAAACATTGTAAGAGTTTCACTTGGCTAACTTAACAAACCTTCTGATGACAGTTATACCATTAAATTGTGCAGGCCTAACAAAATAGAAAAACAAGTATAATTAGCTTCATGAAATATTTTTAAAACAAATAATAGTATATATTTCAATGAAACATCATAATCACCACCACCACCACCACCGTTATTTCAAGCTGTCATGGGTTGGACAGTTCAATAGGATCCAGAAAGTTGAAGGACCACATCTTGCTCCAATGTCTCCATTCTGATTGTGGTTACTAGAGTTGGATGCCCTTCCTGACAGTGGCCACTTTACATAGTGTGTTGGGTACATTTTTTGTGGCACCAGCACTATAGGTATCGTTTCGCCTTCAGCAAGACTAAAAAGTCCTTTCAAACCCTGCACCATTTCGGCTCAGTTCAATTTGGTATCTTTTAATAAATATAGGTATGAAGCAATGGGTTGTGTGGATGACAGGAATGGTAAAATCCAAGACAAGACATCTGATTGTTTGCTAACATAACATGGCAGTCCTAGTTTAGGACTAATGTTCCTGTAATTTAGCCCTAGGAGACATCGTCTCCAGCTGACTATACGACACAATCTGTGTCCTTATATATTCCCTTGTTTGAAAATATAAGGACACAGATCATGTTGTATAGCCAGCTGGAGACGATGACTCCTGGGGATAAATTACAGCAATATTCATCCTAAACCAGGACTGCCATGTTATGTTGGCAAACAATCTTTACTCCAAAGTACTGTTGCTGAATATCTCTCGTGAGATTTACAATTAGTAATTTTCCAAGACATCTGAGTTTATCTAAATTTATTCCTTTAGATCCTGAGATCAAACCACACTTATCATAAACTCTGTCTAACTTCTATCAGTCTATAAAATTAATATCAGGTGTATTATGCATCAGGGCCAATTCACGAAGTGTATACAGCCCTTAAAACTTTTTGATCTAGAGTGTCAGATAACCAAATGACAACATATCTATGTAGTAGTCACTGCTATAAGAGTCAAGGCCCTGTAGAAACATCTCATTACAATCTTTAACTGAAGAATTATAAACTCTTCTTGTAATATTCAAGACAAGTGAAGACTAACATATTGACCCACATGTAAATTTTGGCTTGCTGGATTTATAGACTGCCCCATTACATGTAATGAGCTACAAGTCTAATTCCCAATCTGGAAGCTTCTATCTGAGCATTCAACCTATTAAAAGTAGCAACCAAATCTATCATATAACACATCCTACTGTCTTTAAAAAAAAAAGGACTTATTATATTATAGTAAAAGATAGTCTTCTTTTAAAAAAATGGGATTGTAGCTTGAAGGCTCTTGGTCAAAGGTCTTGCTGATCAGACCCATCCTAACCACTCTTATCACTATGAGTGGTTGTTCAGCTTATGATCATAACGGACATAGGTTTGATTCTTGAACTGATCAATGTGTTGTACCCTTGAGCAAGGCACTTCATTTCATGTTGTTTCAGTCTACTCAGCTAAATATGACCACCAGCCCAGTGTTGGGGCAGCCCTTTATTTCTCTGGCTCTCACATCCTCAATGTTTCATTAGGTCAAGGAGTGGGAAGGCTGAGAGCCTTGTCTAAACATGTCTACATACACACATCAGTGTCTACACATGACTATATGGGTGCCTAAAGCAATTACCGAAAGCATGGTATGTGCTATTAAGCCAAACTCATTTGTGAGCGACCCTCTGTGGGGATTTGGTGGGGCAGGGTCTTATTTGTTTTGGAGGATTTTTTTTTCTTTTTTGTCTTGTGTTGTTTTGTTTCCAAAGTAACAAATAAGCAAGCTAGAGAGAAATTGTTGTCCAACTATTTGCCTGGCATTGGTGTCAGCAGTCTGCACCACCAAGAGAACAACTTCACATATCTTACAGCAAGTGTAGAACTTTGCCCTCCTGATAAACAGCAATGAACACTCGGTGAGTGATAGATAGATATACAATACATTTATAAAACACAAAATAACAAGTTACTGAATTTAATTTATTGCAATTTCTTACAACACTGAAAGTATTTATTTATGTAAACCAAAAGAAAGAAAAAAACATAGCCATCTCTTGCAAGTGAATACAGCCCCGTAGCATTGTCGGATGTATGATGACTTTGCTAATTGTTTTAGGTATTTGAGTAGTCACAAAACAGACACAGGCAGTCTTTCATGCTGGTGACCCTCTGAATCAGCACAACATCAACAATATGTGAGCTGGAGGGAGAGGAAGAGCAGCTTAAGCAATTGACTGATATGCATTTTTAACTGAATGGATTAGAGCAATGTGGAATGAAGTGCCTTGCTCAAGGTTACAATGTGCTGCCTGGCCCAAGAATTGAAACTGTAGCCTTTTTATTGAGAGCCTAACAGCCTAATCATTTAGCCTTATACCTTCACACTACTATAGCCTCAGGCCAACCAAAACCTTGTGAGTGGATTTGGTAGACGGAAACTGAAAGAAGCCCGTCGTGTGTGTGTGTGTGTGTGTGTGTGTGTGTAAGTGTGTGTGTGTGTGTGAGTGTGTGTGTGCGTCTGTGTTTGCCCCCCCCCCACCATCACTTGACAAAGATAGCTAAAATTCCATTGGATAATATTGTAATATGATGCATGATGGATGACAACAGATGGGATGGTCATGACTGGAAGGCTTTTCATCATCCAACCCAGAGCAAAATAACAAGAACAATAACAACAAACACAAGGATTATGGTATGGCATGAGAGAAAAACAGAGACAGGGATAGAGAGACAAAGAGAGACACATAGAACAAGAGAGACACATAGAACAAGAGAGAAAGAGAGAGAGAGACAGAAAGACAGACAGACAGACAGAGACAGACAGACAGAGACAGACAGACAGAGACAGACAGACAGAGACAGACAGACAGAGACAGACAGACAGAGACAGACAGACAGAGACAGACAGACAGAGACAGACAGACAGAGACAGACAGACAGAGACAGACAGACAGAGACAGACAGACAGAGACAGACAGACAGAGACAGACAGACAGAGACAGACAGACAGAGACAGACAGACAGAGACAGACAGACAGAGACAGACAGACAGAGACAGACAGAGATAGACAGAGAAAGAGAGGAAAAGAGAGATAAGGACAGACAAACAGACAGAGAAAGAGGAAAAGAGAGACAGACAGACAGAGAGAAAAATAGAGACAGACAGAGAGAGACAGACAGACAGACACAGAAAGAGAGGAAGAGACAGAGAGACAGAGGAAAAGAGAGACAGAAGAAAAGAGAGACAGAGGAAAAGAGAGACAGAGAGACGTCAAGAACAGAGAAGCTAGAAATAATGTTTAGCAGTAAAAACTCTAGCTAAAGGAAAGCTATGGTTTTATTGCATTCTCAAAGCTTTGTGCCATTCTGTAAAAGGTCAAAGCAATCTTTTGTCACCAAATATAGAACTCTGGACATTGAAAAGCAAAGGAAAACTGAAAACAAACAACAACCAAAAATAAAACACCACTCCATTAAATATTGTTATTTTTCTTTCTTCTGAAGTTTCTTTGCTGTAAGTTCACAGTGGAATACAATTGTGAACTGTGATACAAGTTATCTATAACAGAAGGATACAACACATGCTCTGTGATACATATTAGCAATGTTAGACAGAAGACTGCATCGAAACTTTCTTCAGAAGAGGTGACAACCAAGAAAAATATGTCTTCTACTCCATGTAGTTGGGACAGTGAAACAAAAGTGAAACC
The DNA here is from genome assembly GCF_046866305.1 of Octopus bimaculoides. Classification (NCBI taxonomy): domain Eukaryota; kingdom Metazoa; phylum Mollusca; class Cephalopoda; order Octopoda; family Octopodidae; genus Octopus; species Octopus bimaculoides. The sequence continues at coordinate 77,493,822 of NC_142938.1, read as the reverse complement.
AGTTGTTGTCCCAACACCCGAAAAATCTATCCACCCAGAAAAGATTGCTACAGCAACATCGTTCGTTTGTTGGCGTTCATCGCTTACGACGTCGAGGGTTCCAGTTGATCCGATCAACGGAACAGCCTGTTCTTGAAATTAATGTGCAAGTGGCTGAGCACTCCACAGACACCGTGTGCCCTTACTGTAGTTCTCGGGGATATTCAGCGTGACACAGTGTGACAAGGCTGACCCTTTGAATTACAAGCACAACAGAAACAGGAAGTAAGAGCGAGAGAAAGTTGTGGTGGAAGAGTACAGCAGGGTTCGCCACCATCCCCTGCCGGAGCCTTGTGGAGTTTTGGGTGTTTTCACTCAATAAACTCTCACAATGCCTGGTCTGGGAATCAAAACTGCGATCCTATGACCGTGAGTCCGCTGCCCTAACCACTGGGCCATTGCGCCTCCACTACAGCAACATCATACAGTTGTGATATGTAGGGAGACAAAAAAATGAAGGCTGATCATATGTGGAGCATAAGAAGAAGCAGTCACCAACTCTTGTGGAATGTAGACAAGACAATAGGGGTCAACCCTGGAAGAGAAAGAAGTAACCGAAAGAATCAGTGGAGCTTTGATAAGACTGTCAGTTAACATGACATGTCTTTTCAAGCACAACAAGGCGGGCGAAATGGTTATCGTTATTTCGTCTGTCATTACGTTCTGAGTTCAAATTCCGCCGAGGTTGACTTTGCCTTTCATCCTTTCAGGGTCGATAAATTAAGTACCAATAGCATACTGGGGTATGCACCACCACATCCCAAAAATTTCAGGCCTTGTGCCTAGAGTAGAAAAGATTATTTATCAACGAAAGGCGGTGAGCTGGCAGAAACGTTAGCACGCCGGGCGAAATGCTTAGCGGTATCTTGTCAGTCTTTATGTTCTGAGTTCAAATTCTGCTGAGGTCGACTTTGCCTTTCATCCTTTCAAGGTCAATAAATTAAGTACCAGTTGCATACTAGGGTCGATCTAATCAACTGCCCCCCACCTCCCAAAAAACTTCGGCCTTTGTGCCTAGAGCAGAAAAGAATATTATTTTTCTCCTCCCTCAAAATAAAATGCAGATTTACAATTTTACTTTTGAGGTCCAAATGTAATGAACTCAATAATAAAATAAAATAAATCTTTTAAACCTTTTACAACTTTCTGAAACTTTTACATTTAAAAATAAACTGAGACATTACTTTGCAAAGTTTTTACGTATATTTTATTTTTAAATTATTTTTAGCAAAATTACTTTCTGCTGTATTTTAAAATCTCTTCTTGGCTTTTCGTCAGATTAAACATCTTTAAAAGTATATATATATATATTTTTCTTTTCTTTTCATGAAAGACTGGAAACCTCAAAGTGATGACAGAGAAACATCTACTTTATATTTATATATATATATATATATATCGATGCATATTTATAAACTCTCTCTGCTTTAAAGATTAAGAACATAGTCTTTGACTCCAAGAGCACATATATTATTTTAGTACTTATACAACTTATACGATGACAACAAACACAAACACACACACAAAAAAAAATAACAAGGACTCTGCATTATAAAAAAAATATAGGACACAGGCATTATGCCAGATGCCAGACAATTTCGTAGTAGTGTGTGTGGGTTTTAAAACACTATCAAACTATCAACAACATCAGCCGGAATGAAGCTGGTAGATTACTATATTTGAAAAATATTTGAGATGAGCTGAATATGACAGTGAGTGGGTTAAGATAACATGAACATCAAGCAGAACGCAGAAGGAAATGGTAAGGTCTGTAATGCATTTTATTAGATGGGTCAAAAATATTGTCAACATCGACGGCTAATTACTGAAATTTTATTTGGTTCAGTCATTTGACTGTAGCCATGCTGGAGCACGCTTGAAATATATTTCAGTTGCGTGGAACAAACCACAATATTTTTCTAATAATTCAAACTATATGCTTGGAATTTTTTAGCTATGGCAATAATAAAAAAAAAATTAAGACTGGAAAAGATGAAAGCTAATTAGGTAATAAATATAGCATAGAAAGCCTGTAACAGACCAGTGATCAGATTTATGAATAAATGAATATAAAAACTTATGTAATGAACGCAGAACAAAAGATAATATAATTTGCCGACTACAACAGATTTCGAGGTCTTTGTTCGGTATATTTTAAATATTTTTTTAACATTTGTTTTGTTTTGCTTATTTCATTAAATTCATATATTTGTTCTGCTTCTATATTGAAACCAAAACACAAAGAAGATTATTGACACATAAAAATACCACCAGCACTGAAGCACTGAATTAAATACCAAAACTATTCAGATAATCTTTGTATTCATTCTTTGTCTGGGTATTTGCCCAAACTATAAATGAGTACCAAATGCCAAGATAAACCTTTATCCAAATATTCATTCCAGCAACATAAGAGAACACTTTCACAATTTCAAGTGCAATTGAGCTGATTTTTTTACTAGAATTTCAACTTAACACAACACAATCCTAAACTAGGACAATTTTATCCTGTCCAGTGCCCTTATCTCTGTGTCAATAATTGCGTAATTCTAAAGCTTTACTCAGCATAACTAAATTTAGGCCAAGTTTTGTGGCATGGGTTTAAAGCAACAATCATCAACATATTTTTCAATAATTTGGGGCCAATATTTTCAGAGGATGCTAAAACTTATGATAATCTTTTCTTCAGTAACATTCCAGAACTTAATTAATTCTCACAATTGAGAAATAACTTGTATGCAAAGGTTAACTTATATTTAAGATACACAGAACATATATACACATATCTATATACATATATCTTAAGGCTTCTCTGTTCACTAAATAGTAACGTAATATACAAATTATGAAAACAACCGTGTGGTAATCTACTGCAGATAATTAACTTTAATTGTACAAAGTAATATTATTGTGATCTGGTGGTTAAGGGTTGAATTCATGACCATAAGATCATGGTTTCAATTCCTCAACCAGGCAGTGTACTTCATTCTTGAGCAAAACATTTCATTTCACACTGTTCCAGCCCATTCAGCTGTAAATGAGATCCACACCCTGTCCGCCCCGCCCAATAACCAAGAAGTTAACCCTGCGATAGTCTGGCATCCTGTGCAGTAGGGAAGTATGTCACCCCAGTCACTTACAAGGGGGTGCTGAAAAGTTCCTTACTGTAGGTCAGGGGTCTCCAAGATGGTCGATACCAATCCCCCCCCACCGTCCCCAGGGGTCAATGGGACTATTCAAGGGGTCGATAAATGCACATCTACTTAATTATTATTATTATTTAATTATTTTCTTGTACATGCCTGAGGGTCGATGAGGAGTCAGGGATTCCATAAAGGGGTCGATGGTCTAAAAAGTTTGGGGACCCCTGCTTTAGGTAAAAGAAAATACCTAAAGAAAATACCTAAATCAGTTAATTATGATTTTACTAAACATATTCCCTTCTCAGATTCACACACTTACCACAGTACAGTGGCCTTTAAGTTTTTCTAAGCCCTGTAAAAGAACTCGGAAGGTTGAGCCTCCAACCAGGCCTTCCACAATACCCTTAAACCCAGGAACTTTTCAGTAACCCCTCATATATGCCTTGCAAACTGAGTTCAACTTCAGCCTTATGAGTCCTAGAGCACATGACATAGCTAGGTCTACGTTTATATTACTGTTTAGAAAAACATGGATTTCTGTTTACACTTTCTAGTGTGTGTTTATTATAACGATGAAAGAAAATATAAACTCTAACCACGTAGAGAGTGTGGCTATTAACAACAGTTCCAGATTATGTTCGCAAAACAACAACCTCATCTACTATTGGGCTTCCCACAGATATTGCAAACAAACTAAAACCAGGAGTCAAGATTTTTTGCCAACATAACATGGCAGTCCTGGTTTAGGACAAATGTTGCTGTCATTTAGCCCCAGGAGACAACATCTCCAGCTGGCTATACGACACCGTCTGTGTCCTTATATTTATCATATAGCCAGCTGGAGATGATGTCCCCTGGGGCTAAATTACAGCAACATTCATCCTAAACCAGGACTGTCATGTTATGTTGGCAAACAATCTTGACTCCAAAGTACTGTTTTTCTGAATATCTTTCGTTGCGAGAGTTACAAATAGTAATTTTCCAAACTAAAACCAGGACTAAGGAGTCAGTTCACAAAACTGACTCTGACTCATCAATTTCTAATACCTTCAGTTCTGACTGACTGACTGACTGACTGACTGATTGACTGATTGATGGATGGATGGATGGATGGATGGATGAATGGATGGATGGATGGATATACACACACATACACATACATTGATTGAAAACACACAACATACATGGCCAATGTGAATCACCAGGCTAATTTTTAACACACCAATCTGTTAAAATTTAAATTAAGAACTGCAGCTGTGAATCTTTTTTCTTTATATTCATCATCAGCATCCTCATTCTCATTTAATATCCGGTTAGGATGGTTTGACCAGATCTAACAAGCTGCAGGACTGTGTGGGACTCCAATTTCAGCTTTGGTATGGCTTCTATGACTGGACATCTTTCCTAATGCCAATCACTCTATACAGTGTGCTGGGTGCTTTTTTTCTTTTTGCTTTTGCTTTTCTTTCTTTTTTTTTTTGTACTACCAGCACAAGAAGTCATAACTCACAAGACAAGAGAAGAGATGGAAAAAGCTCCCAGGCCTGAGTGGGGGGGGGTTAAGAGCGGTGAAGGGGGTGGCTTTATGTTTGAAGGCTAAAGTATGCCATTCTTTTATTCGTTTCAGTCATTTGAGTGCAGCCATGCTGGAGCACCGCCTTTAGTCGAAGAAATCAAACCCAGGACTTATCCTTTCTAAGCCCAATACTTATTCTATCAGTCTCTTTTGCTGAACCTCTAAGTTATGGGGACGTAAACAACCAACATCAGTTGTCAAGCGATGGTAGGGGTGACAAACACACACACAAACACACGTATATATATATATATGATGGGCTTCTTTCAGTTTCCGTCTCCCAAATCCACTCTCAAGGCTTTGGTCAGCCCGAGGCTATAGTAGAAGGTGTCATGCAGTGGGAGTGAACCCAGAGCCATGTGGTTGGTAAGCAAGCTACTTACCACAGAACCACTCAGGGGGACAAGCATTAGATAAGGGGTGGATGTGAGGAGCTGGAAAGAAGATCAGGGATAGGAATTTACAAACTGGTCCCGTGCTGGTGATACGCAAAAAGCACCATTTGAGCGTGATCATTGCCAGTGCTGCCTCACTGGCTTCCATGCTGGTGGCACGTAAAAAGCACCATACAAGCATGGTCAATGCCAGTACCGCCTGACTGGCCCTCGTGCCGGTGGCACGTAAAAAGCACCCATTACACTCTCAGAGTGGTTGGCGTTGGGATGGGCATCCAGCTGTAGAAACTTTGCCAGACAAGATTGGAGCCTGGTGCAGCTTCTTGGTTTGCCAGTCCTCAGTCAAACTGTCCAACCCATGCCAGCATGGAAAGCGGACGTTAAACGATGATGATGATGATGATGATGATGAAGGCAAGGGTTAACCTGGAACTATGCAAAATGACAAATGCTCAAGATGCCAAGGAATGAGATTGAACTTAAGACCTAGTGGTTGCAAAGTGGACAACTTAACCATTCGGCTACACACTACCTACAGACTATGAAATAAAAGGATAGCAAAAAAAAAAAAAAAAAAACTATGAAAATAATATAAAAAGAAATCAAGAACATCTTTGTTGACTTGTTCAAAATTCTTGAATTCATCAAAGTTAAAAAATAAAAGGCGCTAGTTTAAAAGATAACGGTTTCCAGAAAAATAACCTCAATTAAATATATAACCCTCTCTTTTTGAGATTAAAGAATTTCAAACTCAAGTGAATATAACATGAAAGGTTTTATTAAATGAAAATATAAACTATAACCCTTTAGAAGTTTCACTAACAACAATACTTTCATATAACATTCCCAAAAGAACAATTACTTGCTTCAATGTGTCTCCCACAGATATTTCGAGTAAAGTATAAACTATTAATAAAAAGAGAGAGAGAACGAGAGAGAAAATATTGATAAAAAAAACAAAGTTTGTGAATCTTGTGATGTTTGTGTCACCAAAGAAAAACGAAAAAAAAATAATAATAATCTGTTCCAAATATTCGGAATTCAGCTCAATTCATGACAAAAGTCTTGGTTTATTTTATTAATTTTATTGAAAAAAAAAAAAAAGATGTCATAAATAAATATTAAATTAAAATTAGACACTTTAGAAGCACGAACTCAAGATGGGGAAAATATGTGCACATCTTGGGTCCGTGCTTCTGAAGAGACTAATTTTAATTTAATGTTTATTTTGTAATTGAAAATGTTAACTATTTACTTTATCACCTGCTACTTATAAACTGATGCTATTTTAAAGAAAACCAAATGAGAAAAAGTACAATAATGAAGGAAAATAGGGGAAAAAATAATAAATTGAATAAATGTACTTTAATAAAAAATGATTCCAAATTTTTTCCCACAAGGGCAGCTAAGGGGAGGGGAGTAAGTCAATTACATTGACCCCAGTGCATAACTGGTACTTATATTAATATATATATATACACATATACGTGTATATATATATATATATATATATATATATATATATATACATACATGCATATATATACATGCATATATATCATCATCATCATCATCATCATCGTTTAACGTCCGCTTTCCATGCTAGCATGGGTTGGACGATTTGACTGAGGACTGGTGAAACCGGATGGCAACACCAGGCTCTAATATATATATATATATATATATATATATATATATATATGTACACACAGATATATATATGTATATACATATTATGTGTGTGTGTGTGTATGTGTCTAAGTTAACGTTCATATCCTATAACTTAGCAATTCAACAAATAGATCCCATTAAATAAGAACAAAACTTAAAAATAAATACTGAAGAAGACCCATTCCATACAATCAACTGGACCCTTCCAGGCAGTGCCCCCAGCATGACTACATCCCAACGACTGATTTGTGTGCATGTGTGTGTGTATGTAAGTATATATGTAAATTCCCGCTATTTCTTTTGTAATTAGTCATTTCAGTTAATTCAATGATAATGAGTTTTGGCTATTAAATATGATAGCACTGTGAGTAATTTATTTCTTTAACAAATGACTAAGGAGTCCCCCCCCTCCTTCATCTCCTCTCTCCCTCTCTCTGACGCACACACACATACATGCATGGAACTGCCCGTGTCAGTTAACTACCAGTTTACTTTCAAAGGGTTTCTGGTTTATAGGTTTGTATTCTATCAGTGGTGCAGTAGTGTATATATATATATCTTTATGGGCATGACTAATCACTATTGAGCTAGCTCAGTCCATCTAGCTGTAAGTAGGTAGTCCACCTTGCTGTGTTCTTCTTTTGCTGGTGACAGAAGGCAGGCAGATAGATAGATAGGTAGACAGACAGACAGACAGACAGACAGACAGACGGACAGACGGACGGACGGACGGATGGATAGACAGACAGACAGATAGATACATACATACATACATACATACATACATACATACATACATAGACAGATAGATAGACTGAGAGAGAGATACATAGATAGACAGACAGATATTAATCTTTGAACATGACTCTGAAATATGAGTCACAGAGTCTTGTAATTTCATGCATGAAGTACACTGAATCACCTAAAAAAGAGTTGAAAGAAACTATATGCTGGCATTCATTGTCAAATACAAGAAAGTCATGCTTTAGCAAGATACCTCTTATGTTCACACACACAGTTATATGCATACATGACCCAATGAGGTAGACTTTATGTGGCCAAATCACTCTCATGTCACAGCCTAATATCTTAGAAAAAAGTGCCAAAGATATTAGGAACTATGCTGAGAGTCATTATTTAATACAAGACGGTCATACTTTATCAAGGTATTTCACACACACACACGTATACGTACATATATGTTTATAGGATTCAGAGACAAAGCCTTTATGTGACTAAATCCCCTTCATTTGATCGTTAAACACAGGTGTAGAACCACATTGGAGACAGCAATCCTACAAACATACAGGAAAGGAAAACAAAAACTGTTAAACATGGTTCGTCCATGGCTGTAGTGCATGTGATTAAAGGATTGACTCTACAGGGGTTGACTGGACCTAAACACCAACAATGCATTCATACAAGTACATTTATATATATATATAGATATAATATATATGTGTTCTGTATACATATGCACATATACACTAAATATATATATACGTCGCCTTACTGGCACTTGTGCCAGTAGCACGTTAGAAAATCATTCGAGTGAGGTCGTTGCCAGTGCCGATGGACTGGCTCCTGTGCAGGTGGCACGTAAAAAACACCATTTTGAGCGTGGCCGTTGCCAGTACCGCCTGACTGGCCCTCTTACTGGTGGCATGTAAAAGCACCCACTACACTCTCGGAGTGGTTGGCGTTAGGAAGGGCATCCAGCTGTAGAAACTCTGCCAGATCAGATTGGAGCCTGGTGCAGCCATCTGGTTTCACCAGTCCTCAGTCAAATTGTCCAACCCATGCTAGCATGGAAAGCAACTTCTACCCTCACGGACCTTATACAGCACCATGGTTCCTTGTACCATCCAGGCGTGATGAAACTGCTTCATTTCGTGCGGTCAAACAATCTACCATTTTCCACCCATGACATAAGATCTGTGACATCTCAATGTCCCACATGCACTGACCTGAAGCTTAGGTTTCTTGTGCCACTGGCAGCTAAACCTATGAAGGCCACTCAGCCGTCCACTAATCACAACAAATATCTACTCACAATTATTGATGAATTTTCTTGCTTTCTATTTGCATTCGCGTATTCTTATGTATCAGCTGCTACTCTACCAACTGTTTTTGATTTTTGGACTCCCTTCTTTCATCCATTCTGATCATGGTGCTGCCTTCATGTCAGCTGAACTGAGACAATTCCTCCATGATAAAAAGCATAGCAACCAACAGGATGACCCCAGACAATCCAGCGGGGAATGGCCTGGTCAAAAGGCTCAATTCAACCTTATGGAAAACCATTACTTTGGCACTGAGGTGTTAGGGAATGAGTGCAAGTCACAGGCAGTGTGTGCCCCTTAATTCTCTGCACTCTATTCAATCCCTCCTCTGTTCAATTTTTATTGTTGCTCAACTTTTGGGACTTCACTACCAGAATGGACCTGTGTCCTTGAAGAAACAACAGAGGCTCTCAAAATGCGATCCAGCAGTGGAAGAGGTTGAATTACTTGAATGCAATCCATAGTACGCCCATGTACACTTATCGAGCAGCAGAGAGGAAACGGTTTTGTTGAAACATCTGGCTCCAGGGGAAGATATGCCAACCAAGCTTGATACCTCACTGTGCAATCAGGAACCTGTGAACGATCTCGAAGAGGAAACACTGGCAGTTGAAACTGGAACCAATCCATTATTTCTGCCAACCCACCCACTCCCATCTAAGCTGATACTTTATAAAAATCCAGACAGATAAAATGCAAAGTTGGCCTCAGCAAGGTTTGAACACCTAATGCAAGGCACCAGAATAACTACCGCAAACACCAACAACTCAGCCAATTCAGGCTATTTTAGAATCAATGAAGACATTAAATTTAGCTATTAACCTATAAAAAAAAGAAAACATCTCCTAAATGGGATGGAAACTGTACTTTCCTTACTCCATAAACCAATGCTCAGACCAAGACTTGATTACACCAGCATTACTGTGATATTACAATAACACATACATAATAAGCCACTTAATTATATCATGTACTGAATGTTGCGTTAATTATCACACAATGATATTTTAGTTTCAATATTTGCTCAACTGAAACACAAAGCACGCATGAAGTGAGATGTTGGCATTGTTTCCATGTAATTTTTCATCTTTTCATTCTTTCTTTTTCCCTGCATCTTTCTGTATTCCTTTCAACAGTACCTGATATACAACTTTATCGTGGCACTCTGTCAGTTATGACAGCGAGGGTTCCAGCTGATCTGATGAACAGCCTGCTCGTGAAATTAACGTGCAAGTGGCTGAGCACTCCACAGACATGTGTACCCTTAACGTAGTTCTCGGGGATATTCAGAATGACACAGAGTATGACAAGGCTGGCCCCTTTGAATTACAGGTACAACAGAAACAGAAAGAGTGAGAGAAAGTTGTGGTGAAAGAGTAGAGCAGGATGTGCATCAGTCCAAACCATGATGGTAACTGGAAAAAAATGGTAAGGCATTATGTATATGAAGACACCAGCACCACCTGCTGCCAAATTTCATTAGTGTCATAACGATGGCCGTGTGAAATATGGGAGTCTTTTCTGCTGCTTATCTCAGTTTCTGTCTACCAAATCCACTCACAAGACCTTGGTCAGCCTGGGGCTAGGGTAAAAGACATTTGCCCAAGGTGTCACACAATGCACTTGAACCCAGAACTATGTGGTTGGGAAATAAACTTCATACCACACAGCCACACCTGTGAAGAAGGAAGGAGCACTCCGTCGGTTACGACAACAAAGGTCCCAGCTGAAACGATCAACGGAACAGCTTGCTCGTGAAATTAACGTGCAAGTGGCTGAGTACTCCACAGACACGTGTACCCTTAATGTAGTTCTCAGGGAGATTCAGCATGACACAGAGTGTGACAAGGCTGGCCCTTTGAAATACAGGTACTAATCATTTTTGACAGCTGAGTGGACTGGAGTAACGTGAAATAAAGTGTCTTGCTCAAGGACACAACATGCCTCCATGAATTGAACTCATGACCTTACAATTGTGAGCCGAATGCTCTAACCACTAAGCCACATGCCTTCACTTGTACAGACTACAATAAATGCTGAAGTATATTTGCATACCAGGTTGAGTCAAAAGTTATTTTTGGATTTTCAATGAGGATTCTTGGCAACTTGTATCTCCATGTTATTATTTTGATACAACTTGTTGTCCAGTCACTACTGAATTGTTTCTTCTTTAGAAATAATACATTTCTAAATCTCTCAGAGATTTATGCAGTAGTGATACAATGAGGTAGTTGTATGCTGTCAACTTAATGTGACAGTGCCCTTATGTTTACAAGCTGGGTGGAGGTGCTTGTCTCCCCTTTGTAAACATAAGGACACAGGAAATGTGTCAAGGTTGACAGGAAGCAGTGCAACTTCCAAGGTCTAAACAACAGTAGTATTATTCCCTTCATGGGACTGTCACATTAAGTTGACAGCATACAACTGCTTCTTCTTTATTTTCAAAAATAACAGATTAACATTAATGGTGTGTTCTTTATTTTACAGCTTCAATAATGAGCAGTGAAAAAAATTGCAATCTGAGCCATTTTATGCCACCTTTTGGCTCTGACTGCAAGGGCAGAGGCAAAAGAAATTAATGATGTGGAAGCCCCCAGGAACTGTCAATGAACACGTAACATAAAACTGGTTCAGACATTTCAAGGAAGGTGACACCAGCTTCAAAGACAAACCAAGGTCAGTGAGACCTTCTGTCGTGGAAGATTAGGCCTCGCTTGAAATGGTTGTACAACAGCCAAGCACAAACACTCATACATTGTCAGGAGAACTTGGCCCTTCACAAAGCACCTTCAATCGACACCTCCATAAACTTGGTCTTGTGAATAAATGCTGTTGAGAAGCTCCTCATGAAATGACCAATGACCAGACTCAATAACATGTGAATATTAGCAAACAACTACTAGCAAATGCTCAAAATGCCTAATTTTAGCATTGAATTGCAACTGAGGGATCAAAAATGGATCTATTTTCATTTTCCTAATAAGAGTAGTCAGTGGTTTTATTCCAGCCAGGTTTCAGAACCTGTTGTCAAACAAGAATGGTTTGAACAGAAGGTCATGTTGTGTGTTTGTTGGAATTTCAAGGGTGTGTTGCACTTTGAGTTTGTCCCAGATGGTCATGCTGTGAACACTAACCTTTATGTTCAACAACTGCAGCGAGTATATGAAACTTTGAAAGCCCACAACCCAGCATTAGTCAACCAAAGGCACACTCTCCTGCAGTATGTCAATACCCCAGTACACACTGCCAATGTGGCCAAGTGTAAACTTGAAGAACTTCAGGGGCGAGAAGTGCTGACTCACCCTACCTACAGTCCAGGCCTTGCATCATCAGGTTACCACTTTTTCTGAGCCATAATTCCTTTCCTGCATGGATGGAGATTCAACCATGTGGATGAGGTTGAAAATGGATGCACAATGATGACAACAGACAATAGAATATAATAGGATGGGTTTTTAAATGCTTTTTGCATGTAATTTGTTTGATGCATGTAATTAATGATTTCATGTAATTAAAGTTTGAAATGCCAAAACAACTTTTGACTCAACCTGATATCTTCATTTATCATTTACCAAGTACTTTAACCAGGTTTAATTAACGGTTCATTATGCAAATAACCTCCTAACAAGACTGAAACCATTGAAGAGACAGAAACAGTAGGGGTCCTCATAGGGAGTTAGTAATCTCCTATTATGTTCTATAATCAAATCGTACAGAGGTTTGGTTTGCTTTTCATCCCACAAGGGGTCAATGAAATTTATGACAGTAATACACTGGGATAGACTCAACAGATTAAATAATTATGCTCCTTATAAATGAGGATGCTGATGATGACAATGTTATGAAGGATAATGGTAATGACAATGATGATGATGACAATGAGTTCCAGGCTCAGGTGGTAGTTTAGTGTCATGTTTAGAAAGGTGAAATATATGGTTAGTCCACATTGTTCTTCAAGATTTACAGGGCTGGTTTCCCAGTTTCTCTGGCCTAGACATCCCCACAGGATGGGAAACCAGTCCAGAGCAGGATGACTCCTTTGTATCAGCTGAGTGGACTGGAGCAATGTGAAATGAAGTGTCTTGCTCAAGAACATAATGCATCACCCAGTCCAGGAATTGAAACCACAATCTTAAAATCATGAGTCCAACACCTTAACCACTAAGCCATGTCCTCCACAATGTAAAATATACAGCAAGCTGATATACATATATTTATACATACCTTGTAGGTGTGTGTCTGTGTGTATATATATATATGTATTTACATTTATACACATCTTGTATGTTTGTGTGTATAGGTGTGTATATTATTACTGACATGTCTAGACATGTGAAATCAATAGCTAGCTGATACACATATATTTATACACACCTGTGTGTGTATTTATATTTATACATACCTTGTATGTTTGTGTGTGTTTGACGTCTTTATGCAAAATGTATAGCTAGCTGATATACATACATTTAAATACACCTTGTAAGTTTGTGTATGTGTGTATATTACTAATGACATTTTTATGTGAAACATATAGCTAGCTGGTGTACAGTAATCTCTCAACTATCGCAGGAGTTACGTTCCAAAACCCCCCACAGAAATAATTAAAATCTAAAAAGATATAAATACCTATCGGCCACATAAACCTGTGTACTGAGTGAATAATAGATGAACCATGATGTACTGAGTGAATAATAGATGAACCATGATGTACTGAGTGAATAATAGATGAACCATGATGTACTGAGTGAATAATAGATGAACCATGATGTACTGAGTGAATAATAGATGAACCATGATGTACTGAGTGAATAATAGATGAACCATGATGTACTGAGTGAATAATAGATGAACCATGATGTACTGAGTGCATGATGGGTGAACTGCGATCTGGTGAGGGGTTACTGTACATATATCTATAGACACCTTGTGTGTGTGTGAGCATATGTATGTGTATAAGGTTCAGTTACACTGAGTAGCACTTTGTGAAAGTGTCCACTTGTATAGTCGTAAGCAAATCAAAGCCTTGTGTGTGGATTGAGTGGATGGGAACTGAAAGATGGGAATATATACATGTGTGAATACATGTGTGTGTGTGTGTGTGTGTGTGTGTAAATGTCATCTTCCTGGTGAGACAGTTTCAGAAATACTTAGCTAGGAGTAGACAGTCATTAGTCTAGAGAAGGCCTTTGACTGGTTTCCCATACTCTGTAATCTGGTGGTTGCTAAGGAAGCTATGAAATGCTTTAACCCTTTCACTACCAACCCGCTTGAAACTAACTCTGGCTCTGTAATACAAATGTCTTGTTTTCATAAGTTTTGAATTAAAATCTTCCACCAAACCTTAGTCACAATTTATGTTCCTAATATTAGCTTAATGGCAACTAAGTTATTTTACTAAATTCTTTGTTGTATTTGAAATAATTGAAAGAAACACAGAGCATCTCAGAATAAATACAATAATGAAAGGGTTAAGAGGGCTGTACACATCATGTGCAGAAGCACAGTCAGCAAGGTGAGAATCAACAGTCAGATCAATGGTGAACTTAGCATGCATGTAAGGATCAATCAGGGGCCATTTACCATGTGAGAGAGAGAAATTATGCTTGAGCTGTCTTGTTTCGACAAGACAGGCTTAATTAAACAAACATCACTGCCATACAATCAGCGGTGTGTCTGCAATCTTTCATGAAAAACATGTCCAACAATTGTACTGTTCATGTTCAAAGCACATGGGGAAATCTTACACCACTTGTCACAAAAAGGTGAGGGTTAGTGAGAGCAAGAGCATCCAAACATTGAAAAATCTGCCTTGATGGATTTTCCCTGACCCATAAAATGCACAAGAAAGTGGATGTTAAAACGAGGAGGAGGTACATAGGATACATGCTAATAACTCGCATAGTCAATCTAGTTTGACAGGAAGGCGTCATGCCCAATGATTAATGTAACAGTAGCATTATCAAGTAGTACATGAGCAAATGAGACATATTACTGAAAGATAACTAGAGATATCAAATTTTTTTTATGCCCTGGTAGTTAAATTTTCTATATAATTCTCATAAACAGGTTATGAAAGTTATAAGAAAGAGTTATTGCATAATTGATTAAGAACAAAATTAGCTTGGATGAGATGCAGTTTGGTTTTATGCCAGAAAGTGGTACAACTGATGTCATCTTCCTGGTGAGACATCTTCAGAAGTACTTAGCCAGGAGCAGACAGTCATTTGTCTAGAGGAGGCCTCTGGCTGGTTTCCGTACTCTGTAATCTGTAATAAAGGATAACATCAAATCTATCCATATCCACTATCTCCTCTACTGTCTAAGGGATAAAAATATCCGTTATACTACTGATATAATTACCTATGTTAACCCTGGTCATACATATGCAAGCATAATATGCTCATACACATACATGCATATATTTATACACATATTTATATATCCGTTTATATATTTGTTTTGCAAGATTTTTGATGTGAAATCGTGTGTTGGAACAGATGGTGTTGTACTTGGGGATGGTCATATTGCCAATAAAAACACACGCACTGTATGTTTGGTGTTAATTTGCTTCAGCTTTATATTACATTATATTACCAGTGTTCTTTCGTCACACTTCTGTGACCTCATCAGTGGTCCTTTGCTTTCTTCTTTCTTATGTGTGTCTCACCTTGCTAACTATCAGCCATTTTTCTTAAATTAACACCAAACATACAGTGCGTGTGTTTTTATTGGCTAAACTGGCAATATGACCATCCCCAAGTACAACAACATTATATATCATTATCATTTAATATCCTTCTTACATGTTGGCAGGGCTTGGAGAGTTTGACAGGAGCTGGCAAGTCAGAAGACTGCACCAAGCCCCACTGTCAGTTTTGGCATGGTTTCCACAGCTAGAAGCCCTTCCTAATGCCAACCACTTTACAGAGTGCAATGAGTGGTTTTTATGTGGCACCAGTGAGGTTACCAAGTAACTTGCAAGACAAGGGCCACTCAACTGAGGGAAGGAGTAGTATTGAGTGGGGTGTTTTTGTGCCAGGTGATGAAAAATAAGACAATGAATAGAGGGACCAAGACATGCATGGCTACTTCAGTTGGAGAGAGAGAGAGAGAGAGAGAGAGAGAGATAGAGGGTGTGAAGATGTGATGCGGCATACACACCAAGTTACAGGGTGGTGTATATATTGAAGAGGACCAGGGATTGGATAGTGTGGGTGGGTAATTTACATTCACAAGGCTGTGAAAGAAGACTGGGAGATGGAAGTGACAGGAATGCAGTAAAAGGGACCAGGAGAGGTGGGCATGTCAGGGAGATATGTTGTGGAAAGAAACTTGACAGGGACATAGTGTTTGCAGGTAGGTTCATGAGGGAGCGAGGGAGATAGTGGGGAAGGGAATACAAAGTGTAATAAACACAGGTGAGGGAGCTGGGGAGAGGTGTTTGGAAGATGCAATGAGGAGAGGAGTTTTGTCCAGGACCGACTGCATGATGTGGACATAAAGGATATGCCTTTGTGGCCTTGGTTTTACTTAGCTGCACAGGTCTTCTCAAGCACAGCAAATGCCAATCTTTTGATCTTTTGTTATCTCCTCTGGGAGGCTCAGCATTTGAAGATCATTTTTCAATACCTTGTCCCACATTTTCCTAGGTCTTCCTCTTCCACAGGTTCCGCCCACATTTAGAGATTGGCACATCTTTAAGCAGCTGCCTTCATCCGTATGCATCACAAGACCATACCAGGGCAATTTTCTCTCTAGCACACTATATCTGATATCTCTTACACTCAATTTTCCTCCACTTTGCTGGCTCCATTTCTTTTAAAATTTTGCATGTCTTCTGCATTCACAGCCCATGTTTCACTACCATGTTGCATAGCTGTTTTAAAACAGGCATCATACAATCAGCCTTTCATACTGAGTGAGAGGCCCATTGTTACCAACAAAGGAAATAGCTCTCTCAACTTTGCCCAGCTGGTTCTTATCCTAACAACTACCTACTACCTATGAGGATCCCCCCTCCAGGCATCTAAGCAAGTCTACTTCCTGTGTATTCTTAGTGTTCATTCATATATTTATATATATATCTGATAATATATATAGGTGCAGGAGTGGCTGTGAGTGGATTTTGGTAGATGGACACTGAAAGAAGCCCATCATACATGTATATGTGTGTGTGTGTGTGTGTGTGTGTGTGTGTGTGTGTCTTTGTGTATGTGTTTGTCCCCACTGCCACTGTCTGACAACTGGTGCTGGTGTGTTTACATCCCCATAACCTAGCAGTTTGGTAAAAGACACCAATAGAATAAGTTCCAGACTTTAAAAACAAAGTCCTGGGATCAATACATTCGACTAAAAATTCTTCAAATGGTGCCCCAGCATGGCCACAGTCTAATGACTGAAACAAGTAAAGAAGACACACACACAGAATTACCTCTTTTTCTGGTAACTTGTGCTGATGAGAACTAAGAGCTGAAAACACATGTGCCCCATCAGTTCAGTAGGAGCCACTCTGAGCTATGGTGTTTTAAACTTTTTTGTCTCAAGTGAGAAATTTTTTCCTCCATGACAAATTGCAGTGAAAAGCCTTTTTACAAGTTCAAATATCTTTCAAGCGTATATGAACTAATCTTCTTAAAGTATATATAAATTCTGATTCAAATCTTACAAATTAATCTGTTTCATTGTGCCTTTACAGCTATCTTCAAAATAAGAATACATACACACACACATATAAATCATCTGTAAAAACATAAATCTGAAAGAAGCAGCAGACTCGGAGATGTAGAGCCGCATATATTAAAAATTGGGAAGGCCAGTTTATGTGACTACCTTAGGTTTCTCATCCATAAAGGGTTTAGCTTTATAGTGTATCATCAGGTCCCAAAATTTATTGGCCTGTGACCTCTTAAAAATATGGAGGCGCATTTCTGCCTCTCTAATTTTAAGAGGTCTTGGCCAGCCTTCCCAATTTTAGGATATATATATATATATCTTAAAATTGGGAAGGCTGGCCAAGACCTCTTAAAATTAGAGAGGCAGAAATGATGATGATGATATATAAAAGACATTTGAGCGAGGTCGTTGCCAGTGCCCCTGGACTGGCTCCTGTGCAAGTGGCACGTAAAATACACCATTTTGAGAGTAGCCATTGCTAGTACCTACCGCTTGACTGGCCCTCGTGTCGGTGGCACGTAAAAGCACCCACTACACACTCGGAGTGGTTGACGTTAGGAAGGGCATCCAGCTGTAGAAACTCTGCCAGATCAGATTGGAGCTTGGTGCAGCCATCTGGTTCGCCAGTCCTCAGTCAAATCATCCAACCCATGCTAGCATGGAAGGCGGACGTTAAACGATGATGATGATGATGATATACATTAGCATATATGTATATAAATGTGTGTGTGTGAAATTTTAACTATGTTGTATAAAACAAATTATCATAGGCATTTTAAAGTTCAGTTTTGCAAGTGACATGGGTTGGATAGATCTGATGTACCAGCAAATAAAAGAATCAGATTAATACAAGAGGAGAAACTAGACTGATGCTAATAACATTCATCTCTTTCTCAGAAAGTATCAGTACTGCAATGAAATACCACAGATGCAGCATAGAATCAAAACCTATTAACAACAAACATAAATCCGCATCTTGCCACTATACTTTAAGACAAGTCAGGTGTAATTCCATCACAAGTTGATGGAAAACTGCAACTGGCAACTATGTGATTCGGTACAATCAGCTCACAAGCGAGGAGTTGATGATTCCACTACCAAGCCTACCCAGGGAGGATGATGTGCGAGGGCACCCAGCAGGGTTATCAGACAAAAATCTGTCAAAAGCCAATGAGCTGTTTGAGAATGAACAGTACCCATATCCTGGAGGAAAAGATGAGCATCACCATGGCTACCAAGTTCAAGAATGGATTAGCAGATAAACCAATATCTAATTCTACACAGAATTGGTCAAATGCACGAAGAAAGCAGAGAGAGATTGGTAAAAATAATAAAAAATACAAACAAGGTGCTCCACAGACAGAAATGCTATGAGAAAGAGAAAATAGATCAGTACACTATAACAAGAGAGCCTCTACACAATCGTTTGATCTGCTGGAAATAGCAACCATATCACCCTCAAATCGCACCCTACTTCCTTAAAAAGAAATGACGTGGGTTTTTGTTTTTGGTTTAGCCAGGAAAGGCTCTTCACATGGCCTTTGCAGGTCTCTGACTCCTGTGAGATCTACGCGATTAATGTTTGATATATATATATATATATATATATCAATATATATATATATATATATATATATATATATATAGACACAGAGACGGTGTGGTCACGCCTGGAACACCCTTTATCATAAGGTTAGCACAATCAAGTGTGACTGCTGACTAAGCAACAGTTATATTAAAAACAAAAAATAGATATCCATAAATGCATTTAACTGGAAATCACGTCCGACATTTTCGACTCCAGTCTGTGTATCTGTAATTTTAATACATATCAGTTCTTTAATATTCCGCCAGCTCCAGAAATGCAACAGGTAGGTGCAGGTAAGCCGTACATCAATGATTAGGTGCCCCTCCTCCCCGCCCACTAGTGTGCCAGAGTGGTATGTCAATAGAAAATAAAAATCCGTGTAAGTTTGTGATAGCGATTTAATTGAAATTAAGCAACTAAGTTTGTGAGTGTTACACAATTTCGTTAACATCTATATTTGCCATCACAGTAATTTAAATATTTATATACGTCAAGGTAATTATTGAGATACGACTATATGTTAAATGCTGACTTTCCGAAAATTAAAAGAAAACGATACACCTAAAGTAGACCCTTTAACACAAAATGCAATCAAACAGAAAATCTCATAATAACGAGAACGTTTTTCCCATAGGGAGCCGCGACGTAGCCTTTTGACTTGCTAATAATAGCAGCCAAATCCTACTCAAATCGAACCCTATTTTCATTTTCAAAAATAAAGTTAGTGATTGGATGATGTGACAATCATTATAATACAAAACCGATGGGATAGACATGGTGGGAATGTTTTTGATAAGAAGGGTTGTTCAATTGGGGTTGACAAGCTGAGCCCAAACAAAAACCGAAATGTTTTATAATAAACAGGGAGAAATCATTGATAATTACAATAATAATAAAGTTTTTACAATAACTACACAGGATCAATTGTTACAAAAACCTGTTACACACTAAAATGGGTTACACAATAAAAAGTCCGTACGTGTGTGAGTGTTTGTGAGTATATATGTTGTTAGTAATTATGGAAATTAAACGTCGACGTTTTTAACAAAGTTGGGTAGTTCCGCCCTTGTCCGTGAGTTTGTTGGTCGGTCGACGAAGAGGCAATGTATGTTGTGGACACGTTCTCAGGCTGTCTGCTACTTTTTTCAACTGAACAAGCGCTGAAATAGTTTCACACTAAATTACGTTCATATCTTTGAAAGAAAGAAGGTGGGAGCGATGGGGAGTAGTTAATTTATAGCACCAACAAAGTCAACTGTCAATACACCACGTACTTCGAACGAAAATTATTACAGATCAGAAAATAAGAGCAAGAAGCAATTACATGATATCTATATATACATGACAGCAGATAACCTAAATGGTTAGAGGCGTACGAGGAAAGATATTCTGTACACACGCAAAAAGGAGAGAAAAAACAATGACATAGGTGTGGTTTTAAATTTCGGTAATTGACACGGAGAGAAAGAAGGAAGGAAATCAATAAGAGTTAACTTTTAGGGTAATGGTAACACGAGTTATGAAAGAAAATGATAATTAGTGCGTGGAACAGTGGTCGCGTCCTTATTTGAAAAATATATAAACATACATAAATATATACATACATGCTTGTATACATATATACACACTTAAGTTTAAAACATGTAAAAAGATGGCAATCGATGATGCATGTTCATTTCTAGAGTTTGTTTATAGTGAAATTTCGTGTTATTATAAACAAAACTTAATAGAATCGTTAAACAGATGTCAACCAACCTCCCAGTTTGTTTCCTTCTCCGAGGGCGGCGCAATTACACAATATATATAGATATATATATGTGGGGGAAAAAAAATATTGCCAGCCCCTTGCGTATATCACAACTGCAACAAATTCTAACTGGTGTTGATAAGATATCCGGGCAGAAACAATAAAATGTCGTAATTCATCAGTTAATCAATAGATAAGTTATTTAAAACTCCGACCGTCTTCATATCAGTGAAAAGGAAAGCTCTGACAGAGAGTGAACAGTAAAATACGATCGGCGTGCGTTGTCAGATGCTCCCACAGACGTCCATGTTGTTACGGCCTTCGCAAAGCAGACTTCCCGTTTCAATAAAAGTCTGGCGAAAGGGAGACTAATGTGATGCCATTATCAAAGCCTGACATATAAACTGTTTCAAAACTGAAAGTAAATTTACTAATGTTTTGGTGAGTTGGCTCAGACGTTAGCACGCCGAACAAAATGATTAGCGATATATCTTCCGGCTTTACGTTCCGGGTTCAAATTCCGCCCAAGTCGACTTCGCCATTTACCCATTCGGGATCGATATAATAAGTACCAGTCAAGCACTGGGGTCGATGTAAGCGACTCCCTCTAAACTTCAGACCTTGTGCCTATAGTGGACAGAAGTATTTGAAATCTTGTCTTTTGCTTTTTCGTTTTTTTTTTTTTGTTTTTGTTTTCTTTCAGTTATTCGGAATAATTTTAAAATTAATAAATATAAATTTGGTTTTATTTTAAATTCATTTTTTTTTTCCAGTTATTAATTCAAAATTATTTAGATATCAATAGATAATTTTAGATTTATATTAATACAATTTTTTTATCAATTATTAATCCAAAATTATTTTGAAATCGAATAATAATTATTCTAAAATTATTCTAAATTTTCTTTTCAGATATTTCATTTAAAATATTTTTGACATCAGAAAATACGATTTTAATTTTGCTATATTCTTATTAATTTTTTTATTAGTTAATAAGTTATGTTGGAAATCCCTAATACAATTTTAATTTTATTTTACTTAAAAACTCTTTCCATTTAATTTTTTTTTTAACTCATCTAAACTCATTGCATTTTATGAAAACATAGAAGGGAGATAATTAAATAAGAACTAGATTTAAGTAAAGGGACATAAATTGGACAATCAGAGAGTTTTGCTTCAATTCAAAGCTGAAAAGACACTTCTCTGATCAAAGGCATTCCAGCCGTGATAACCCACACACCACCACCACCACTCGACTTTGTTTTCTTCTTTTGTTTTTTAAGCCTAAAGCCTAGTTTTTTTTCTGGACAAAGTGTCTTTTTTTAAAATAGTGAGCGTAATTTGAGAGGGATTTGTCTGGTGACTAATTCTAGCTAACTCATTGAGGTTCCTTCGATGGTTCGCGAGTAATCTGATCTATCGTTATGTGCGTGTACGTGTGCATGTGTGTGTGATTGAGCGAGCGTGTGTGTGTGTGTGTGTGAAAGTATTGTGATAGACATTCTCTGTGTAACATCAGTATTTTTTTTTTTTACCATTGTAGGAAGATGGCCAGTCTCTGCACAAGCTGAGTTTTGCAGACGATAGCGTTCTAATAGTGAAGGACTGCAAAGCAGAACTCTGACAACTCATCATCAACCGGGAAAAGAATCGAGAGCGTGTAGTGTGGGGGTCGGCTCGGGAAGAGTATCAGCCATGATGTCATAACAAAAGATGTTTTCAATAAAGAAATGACTGGAAAGGTTTGTCAGACCGCCCCGTGGTCACGGCAGACAAAATGGAGAAGGTGTGTCGAGGGAGATGCTTGTTTATGTCTTTGAGAATGTCACGGATGCCCGGCTGCTTCCACATCCACCACGTTCGCTCTCCTTTTCCTTCCATGCGATGTGGAGCATAATTCTTTCTTGTGCTCATTGCAATGTTCCAGTAGCAAAGCAAGGAAGGGAGAGAAGTCCGTCTGCTGTATAAACTTGTAAATGCTTGAAGGCCAGGATAGGGGTTGCAAGCTAAAGGGATGCTCCGTGGGGGAACATACATTAACTACACCACTGTATTGCTCTTAGTTTGCAGTTATGCTTCTTTTATTATTTTTCTTTTTGTCAGATTACGGTTTAAGAATCTAGATTTCTTCTTTCGCAAAATATGCATTTTTTAAATGACAGTAAAAAAATCTGAAAATCGGCTATAATAATATAGTTTTCTAGTCTTATTGCTATGAAAGTATGATGCTGTGGAGAAAAAAATTCGAGGAAAAAGTTACAGAAGTTTAAAAATCGAAAAACTGTATTTTTAGCCAATAACGAGACAGAAATTTTCTGCGTTTAGCGGAGTGGTGTCAACTGTAAGGTTGTACCCTGTGAAATTTATAGTTTAGCGTCTGACCTTTTCATTGTAGGTTTCTAAATAAACAGAAATACCTATTAAAATCAACATGTATCATACTGTTTCTTTTGTCTCTTCATTGATCGTATTTTAAATTCTTTTTAATTTGTTATATTTGTCTATATGTGCTTACTTTGTACGTATTTCAGTATTATGTATACCTGTCATGTATTTGTGTACAGCATTAATATATAAGTGCGTGTGTGTGTGTGTGTGTGTGTGTGAAAAGGTGCGTCTGTCTCCAAAACTTCAAAGTTGAGTAACGTTTTCATGCTTGGATTAGTGAACTACGGTAAGAATCATACTGGTCAACAGAGAATTTGTCCTAAGAAAAAGAATACCTGTATCTTGTATGTTTTCAAAAATAATGTCAAATTATCTGTCTCACCCACAGTTTCTCTGTTCTACGATATCCCTGTCAGTTCCTGTTGCGGGGGCTAAATTTCATTTAAGCTGTTGAAATGTGAAGCTAATGGTTTAAGAAATACTCCCAATTAAAATGTTTATGAATAGAATTAACCTAGTAAAATCATAAATCCAGCTATCTGAGTCAATGAGTCCCTGAAGCTTGGCAATGCTGAGTCGAGGAGTCACCGATGCTTCGTCAGTACTGTGCTTGAAGTGTAGTGTGCGGTTGTGTACTGAGTTCACATATTCCATTCACCTCCATAATGCCAAGAAGCTGTATAAACATCGCAAGCAATATTTGCTATATATGAAAAATATGTAAAATATTAAGACACTTGACGAAAAATATCTATAATAAAATTCTAATTGATAAATATAAATTTTTATGAAAACAAAACAGGCGAGTGAAGTAAATCTCGTGGTGTGAAGAATCAACACAACATGCGGGTGAAGTGAAACACAATACAACGTGCAGTTGTCATGGTAACAAGCTGTTAATGCCTCGCTGTCTGTTGATTGGCTAAAATTACCCAAATTTGCTGACTTTAATTCCAAATAACATCAGATTCTTTAATTTACGAGATAAAGTAATTGGTTGATCGTAATCAAAATTCAGAGTTGCATCGATACACCGAAATCGAAAGCAATCTGGGCAAAATTAAAGGGGGCTCATTTTGCGAATTAAAGAAACACTAGATTCCGGTTTTATGGCTCCACTTTGATATCTTGAGGGCTTCTAGCGGAATGAGCAAGCGTTCTGATCAGCCTCCCGTTTAGGCATAACTTCCATCTCTCTCCCATCAGTCCAGCAGCCCTCTCTGAAATGGATCATAGACACAGCTTTACCTTCTAACTAAACGATATGTAAAAAATTACTTTATCCTTCTAATACCTCTCGTAAATAATATATTTATAACTCAACATGCAGTTTCATTTCTCCTATTTCATACATATATCTGATTGATAACGTTGGCAAATATAATTTACGTATATCTGACATATTAAACTGCGACAGAATTCATGAAGGTCATCTTGTAAATTAACCAAGAGGAGTGGGAGTGAGAGAGCGAGTGAGTCAGTGAGTAAGTAAGGGATGGAGGAGGAGGTAACTAATAATTTGCGACACACTGACAAATGGCGGAATATCATGTGACACAGCCACCGTTTTGCAACAAGAGGAAAAATATATAAACTTTGTTAACTGTAACTTCAACATAAATAGCAATATCTGGGGCTTGTGTACATGCGCGCGCGTGTGTGTATGAACGTATGTATGTATGTATCATATACGTGTGTATGTTTTATATATATGGATACATACATGGATGTATATGTATATATATGTGTACATATGTGTGTATATGTATGTGTGTACTTATGCGTGCCTGCATGCACGTCGTTATATGTGTATGTGTGTACTTCTGTATTATATATGTAAGTATGCATGCGTTTATGTGCGTGTATAAATATGTGTGTGAATGTGAGTAAGTGTATGCATGTAACTATATACAATTTATACATAGGCAATTAAACTTACAACGTGTGTACCTTCTCAGTATTCATCAAACTAAAAGACATATTAGTATACTCAAACCAAAAGATAGAAATATTTAAAGTATTATAAACAAAAATTGCCTATGGTGCATGTATGAAGGGGATGGACAAACAAGGAAAGAAAAGGAGACACACTGCCAATTATAGAGTATATGGATATATTTCTTCGTTCTAAAAATAATACACTCACGCAAGGAATACCACATGAGTGATGAAAAATGTATCGGTTTGTGGAAAGACTCGTGTTATGGTTTGTATAATTGGACTTCACTTTTGATTCCATGTTTCCAGAGACCTACATCATACTTGAGTTGAGACCAAGTTAGTTTTGTTCTTTTTTCCTCAGCCTGCTTCCACTTTGAAAGCTCGGGGCTTCTCTATGCACTTGTTATTTCCATACACATCACGGTGAAGTCTTCTTTCTTGCACACTGTATCTGATTCATCTAATAATCAGTTTTTCTTTGAGTTCATTTAGACGCTTTCGTTCATGCATATTAACATGACACATCCAACAACGCATGCTGGTTTCTTTTCTTCCTACTATTTACAAATCCTCTGCATTCAAAGCCTATGTCTTTACTGTTGCAGTATGACAGTTCTTATACCAGCATCAAATAATCTGCACTTCACTTTTGCAATCTGGAATACGTCACGCCTCCTACCTTCAGTCGTAGAACATTGACAAACCGCTTGTTTTCTGCCTTTCCTCACGCTAAGAATACCTAATGTCTAGCTTCTACTCTAATTATTCGATATTGTTCTCAACTGCCATCCTTCCTTTATTCCAGTATTTCCTGGTCTGCTTCTTACTTTTTATGACTCTGTAGCAGGAATATTTAGCAAAAAAACCCTCAAGAATACGATCGCAAAACCATTCAAGATTTCGTGTGGAGCTAACAACAATTTTATTTTCGGCGAGCTTTTCTGAACCAGACCACCACTATATATTCAGTGCCTTTTAGCCACCAACGACAGACAGTAGACATCAGACCGGTCACAGAAAATAGCAGACGGTAGTAGAATTAACAACTAAGAGCGCTCACTACAACTGCTATTATCATATCTAGTCCAAGAACAATAAGTATTGCACTATCGCGGTGTTTGTCGCGCGTTGTAATGATATTTTTTTTACGATGAAAATAAATATTTTTTTTTAAATCAAAAATCTCAAACAGATTCCAGTGTTCTTTATCATAACAACTCCATATTTTACTGTTTTACTATCACATCATTTTTCGTCTAACTGGAACCAAATCTGGCTTCTAACTCACCCCAACAGCTTGTTTCCTAGAAATTCCCAGTTGTTCTGTTGGTTAGCAGTCTTTCAAGATGACAAACACCAGCTCCCGCGGAATTTTGTCAGTGAACAGGTCGCGGTCTCAAAGCGACGAAAATATTTTGACAAATTAAATTTAAATGTTGAAGTAAATCTAACGGTTTTTGTGTGTTTCTTAAATGGCTTATAAACACCTTCCACGCTGCAATTGTTTTCGTTCTAACACACGATCTCAGATCAGGTCACTTGCTATACAAGTACATCTCCGTAAAGTTATCTTAATTTTATAAAACATAGCATTTTATCATCTCCACGTTTCACCTTACGGAGCGCTTACTCTAGGGCTTGGTCTCCACCTGTGTATAACATTGCTTCATCCTATAAATATCTATCTGTTTCTCCATCTTGTCAAATGGTCCAGCACGTGGTTCTCTAAAACCAATTCTAATCGATGGTTCCTTAAACTTTAATATCTAAGTGTATAAATATTCTTTATTTGCATTTGAAATAATATTTTACTCTTCAATAAATCGAAACAGAAACAACAGCATTTTAAATATTTCTGAAAGTGAAATAAGTAATGGCTGCAAATTCGAACAAAATATATTTATTCATATATATCAAATATAAAGGAAATCTAAGAAAATAATAATGAATAATTGAATAAATAAGAACCGCCCTTTGTAAGTCACTTAGCCGTAACCAGTTTCTGAATAAATAAAAATATAGTTAAAAAGTGCTTTTAAATGAATAGCTTTTCTTCAATTGAATCCTTTCTAATATAGGCATAAGACCTGAAATTTTGGTGGGAAAGGACTAATCGATTACATCGACCCCAGTGCTCAACTGGTATCTATTTTATCGATCCCAAGAGGATGAAAGGCAACGTCGACCTCGGCGGAATTTGAGCCTAGGACATAAATGGCCGAAATTTCTTCTATTAAGTTGAATAAAAAAATTCGTTTTTTTTTCACAGATTTTTCTTTTCTTTTACAGATTCTGAATCTCTAATGTTTAAAACATAAAAAATTGAAAGTTTTTAGGGTAAAAACCCCCAAAAACAGCAGCCCTAAACGAAATTTAAGAGGTGCTGACTTTGTTGTCATACAGGCGTAGGAGTGGCTGTGTGGTAAGTAGGTTGCTTACCAACCACATGGTCCCGGGTTCAGTCCCTTGGGCAAGTGTCTTCTACTATAGCCTCGGGCCGACCAAAGTCTTGTGAGTGGATTTGGTAGACGGAAACTGAAAGAAGCCTGTCGTATATATGTATATATATATATATATATATGTATGTGTATGTATGCGTTTGAGTGTCTGTGTTTGTCCCCCCCCCCACCCCAAACACGCTTGACAACCGATGCCAGTGTGTTTGCGATCCCCGTAACATAGCGGTTCGGCAAAACTGACCGATAGAATAAGTACTAGGCTTACAAAGAAGAAGTCCTGGGGTCGATTAGCCCGACTAAAAGGCGGTGCTCCAGCATGGCCGCAGTCACATGACTGAAACAAGTAAAAGAGTAATTCCTTGCAACACGAGGGGACCACGCAGAGATTTCCCACGTTGATTTCAAAGTGAGATTTGGAGATTTCGCAGCTGTTTTTTTTAAAGTTTCAGCAACGATGGAGAGGTCTTACAAGGGAGATAATAGCCATAATAACCTCTAGTAATAATTGTTGTAAATATATAAATCCCTCGCTTCGTGTTTTTTGTTGTGTTTGTTTTAAAAATGCCTTTGCCAGCGGCTTTACTTGCTAAATTGTCCAAACGGGGGATAATAAAAGCCCAAGAACCGAAAAAGCCAGGTTAGTATGTAATTTATTGGTAAAGTTGTCAAATCTGCAAGTAAACAAAGATCTATGGTTTAAAACGGAAGGGTTTCACATAGAAACACATACAGGACCCTCTGAATGTCTATAAACATTCTAGTTTCATGTTTTATTGTTTATAAAATAGATTATAAAACAATAATTAACTCAAATTAATTAGTCTTACTAATGATAAACCTCATCTTTGGTTCATAACTACAGTATGGTACCCCACGAATTTGTTTCCTTGTAACTTATGGAAAATGAATATCTTTAAATGATATTTTCCAAAGATACGTTTTCCAAGGATTACGATTATATTTATAAAGTTTAGGAAAAGAAAAAAACTTTTGGGGGTAGTTTTGGATTATTTTTCCCTCTTCATTCTGCTGTGTTGACATCAATTTTTATAACTTAAGAAGCATTTTTGCTTTTTTTTTTTTTATTTACAGATTTAAATGTTTGAAATATCAACATTTCGTAATCTAGAAACTCGAAAACGTATTTCTGCAAAATACCATTTAAAAACATGCATTTTAAAGAGAGCTTTGTGTAAACAGCCCGGAGAAGAATAATCCGGAACTTCTCTAAAATAAATCTTCTCATCATGTTTGGAATCTACATCCTGGGAAATGGACCCATGCGAAATTTCATTAAAGAATTTGCATTTTTCAGAAAATTACGAGCAAACAAAAGCCCTTGGGATGGGGGCACCAAACTGTTGTTATGTAAAGGGTTGCAACTAAATACCGCAATATATTTTGCCCGCAGTTCTGCTAATTTACCTCGACCCGCTAGAAATAGCTGCTAAATCGCTTTTAAAACTCATCCAATCGGCTTTATAAACGCTCACGACATGTGTGTATATGTGAAGAATAACGTCGTTAATCTCGAAGAGAATGGGGAATCTATCAAAACATTACGGTTTATTTGAAATAACGAAACTAAAACGAAATCGTGTTTACTCTACAGATTGATTGTATGGTAGTGTTTGCGAACATAGTAAAGTCACGTTTCGGTAAACTCAAGTTAACCATGGTGTTTTTATACATTCCTCAGGTGGACTTGCCGGAATCGTACGTTTTCAAAAACCGATCTTCACTCCTCACTAAAAACAAAAATGACATAGAGAATGGAAGCTTCTTAGCTGACTCACAATAGACATAATTATCAGTATTGTTTACAAGGGATGAGTTCTAAGTGTAATTAAACTGTTTTACTTACCGTTTTATCGTATATATTTTACAGACATAAAACAGTCAATTAAACTTATTCAGTTGCTGTTTTCATAATTATGTATTTTGTGTGTCAGCTGCTAAGGCACTTGTCTTTGTAAACAATGCTTATAATAATATCTAAGATGGTCACATTCTATTTTGTATAGGACATCAAGGTTGGCATGGTTGGTATTTGAAAAGGAATATTGCCAAAGAGTCAGCACATTACCCAATTCTTTGAAATTATGACATCATTGACCACTTGTAACCTATGTAAATAAAATAATGATTTCAAATTTTACCACAAGGGCAGGAATTTTTGCGGGAGGGGAATAGTTGATTACATCTGCCACCAGTACTTGACAGGTAGCTAATTTATCAACCCCGTAAGGATGAAAGGCAAAGTCGACCTCAGTGGAATTTGAACTCAGAACATAGCTACAGACGAAATACCGCTAAGCATTTTGCCCGGCGTGCTATCAATTCTACCAACTTGCCACCTTCTATGTAAATAAAATAATAATAATAATATCATCATCATCATCTTTAAACATCCGTTTCCATTCTTGCATAGGTTGAACAGTTTGACAGGATCTGACTGGTCCCGAGGACCCCATTGTAGTCCATGCTTTGGCATGGTTTCTATGACTGGATGCCCTTCCTAAAGCCAACCACCTAACATGAAGATCTCATTCAAGTGAGTTGGGTACAATAAAAAGGGAGGCTTTATGCTAGGAAATAAGAGTTTCAAGTATGAGAAAAAGGGCCAGAACAGACCAAGTTGCTTGTTGTTGAGAAGCTGTATATTCCCAGTCCTTTGTTATTTTCTGGTGATAACGTACATTGAAACAAGGCCTCAATGGTGGAGTCAGTTGATTAAATTGGCCAGTCATTCACTTAGTGCCCCTGGACTGGCTTGTGCGGGTGGCACATAAAAGACACCATTTCGAGCGTGGCCGTTTTCGTGCGGGTGACACGTAAAAGCACCCACTACACTCTCTGAGTGGTTGGCGTTAGGAAGGGCATCCAGCTGTAGAAACTCTGCCAAATCAGACTGGAGCCTGGTGTTGCCATCCGGTTTCACCAGTCCTCAGTCAAATCGTCCAACCCATGCTAGCATGGAAAGTGGACGTTAAACGATGATGATGATGAATTCCAGAAAGCTGAAAGGCAAAGTTGCTTCAGGTAGGATTTGAACTCAGAATGTGAAGTGCTAGAACATATGCCGCAAGGCATTTTTATCCGCTGCATTAATGACCGCGCCAATGTGCTCTTGGCAAAATTCACTGCTCACTCTGTGCTTGCATCACCTTTTGCTAAATGAATAATCCTTTAGGCACAAGGCTTGAAACTTTGGGGAAGGGGGTAAGTTGATTTATCGATCCCCAAAAGGATGAAAGGTAAAGTTGAACCCAGAACATAGCGGCAGATGCAATACTGCTAAGCATTTTGCCCGGCGTGCTAATGGTTCCACCAGCTCACTGCCTTTTTTGCCAAATTAATAATTCTTTCTACTACTATATCTGTGGTTCTCAACCTTTTCACAGTGATTCCCAACCCTTTTATTTAAATCAGTATTCCTACAGACCCCTTTTAATATACTTATCCTTATGTATCATCATCAACATCCGTTTTCCATGTTGGCATGGGTTGGAAAGTTGGACTGAAGTCTGGAGAGCCAGCGGCTGCACCAGGCTCCAATCTGATCTGGCAATGTTTCTACAGTTGGATGCCCTTCCTAATGCCAGCCACTCCGAGAATGTAGTGGGTGCTTTTTACGTGCCACCAGCACAGGAGCCAGTCAGGAGTTACTGGTATTGGCCATGTTCAGACGGCACTTTTTGCAAGATATATATATATATATATATATATATATATATATATAGATAGATAGATAGATAGATAGATAGATAGATAGATATATCACCATCATCATCATCGTCGTTTAACATGGACTCCCAGTACTCCCTTTGTGGACCCCGGGCTGGGAACCACTGTACTATAGGTTCAAGGCCTTAAATTTGGAGAAGGGAGTTGATCAATTTCATCAATGCCAGTGTTCAACTGGTTCTTCTTATATTGATCTCAAAAGGATGAAAGGCCAAGTAGACCTTGACTGAATTTGAAATCAAAGTGTAAAGCTGGTAAAAATGCCACTAAGCATTTTGCCCTTTGTGCTAACAACCCTGCCAGTTCTTTGCCCTCATAATAGTCATAGCTGTTTCTAGTTTCCATACAAGGTGAGCGATTTTTCAGGAGAGGGAACTAATCAATTATATTGATGAAGTACTTCACCAGTTTTTATTTTATTGAGCCTGGTGGGATGAAGGGCCATGTTGACCAGGGTGGGATTTCAACTCAGAATGTAAAGAATTGGGATAAATACCTCAAGGTATTTAGTCTGGTATTAGTCTGATGCTCTAAGGATTCTACCTATCAACCACCTTCTGACATAAGCATTTAAAAATTTTATTTCAGAGGATGTTGAGGAAGTGTTTGCTGAAGATTATGATGAACCGACACAGCCTTTTAGTATGATGGACACTGTTGGTGCGCCGGGAACGTTACAAGAGGAAACCGTCACTAAGAAAGATGAAACAGTAGAATCTTTAGAAGAGGTGGCATGCCCTAACAAATCTAATCCTTATCACAAGTGCACAGAATATTGTCTTAAACGGTATGGTAAAATTACATTCAAACCTGACCCTGAAACAGAACGGCGCCGATTACGGATGCTGATGAAACATCCACTTCCAGAAGGATGGCAAGAAATTCCAGATAAAGCCACGTATGTATTATTTACTGTTAACATTGTTGCCAACATTGCTGAATACTAGGTTTTGGCATTAAATTGTACTGCATTACTGCTTCGTCTGATGTGATCAGAAGCGTGAATTAAACAGTAATCTATCATCATCATCATCATCATCGTTTAACGTCCGCTTTCCATGCTAGCATGGGTTGGACGATTTGACTGAGGACTGGTGAAACCGGATGGCAATACCAGGCTCCAATCTAATTTGGCAGAGTTTCTACAGCTGGATGCCCTTCCTAACGCCAACCACTCAGAGAGTGTAGTGGGTGCTTTTACGTGTCACCCGCACGAAAACGGCCACGCTCGAAATGGTGTCTTTTATGTGCCACCCGCACAAGCCAGTCCAGGGGCACTGGCAACGATCTCACTCGAAAATCCTACGGGAGCCAGTCAGGCGGTACTGGCAACGGCCACGCTCAAAATGGTGCATCTCATGTGCCACCCGCACAAGAGCCAGTCCAGGGGCACTGGCAATGATCTTACTTGGCTTGCCGGGTCTTCTCACGCACAGCACATTTCCAAAGGTCTCGGTCAGTAGTCATCGCCTCGGTGAGGCCCAATGTACGAAGGTCTTGCCTCACAACCTCAGCCCAGGTCTTCCTGGGCCTACCTCTTCCACGGGTTCCCTCAACTGTTAGGGTGTGGCACTTTTTCACGCAGCTATCCTCATCCATTCTCACCACATGTCCATACCAGCGCAATCGTCTCTCTTGCACGCCACAACTGATGCTTCTAATGTTCAGCTTTTCTCTCAAGATACTTACACTCTGACGGGTATTCACATTGACATTACACATCCAGCGGAGCATACTGGCTTCATTCCTTGCGAGCTTACGCATGTCCTCAGCAGTTACAGCCCATGTTTCACTGCCATGTAGTATGGCTGTTTGTACGCATGCGTCATACAGTCTACCTTTTACTCTGAGTGAGAGTCCCTTTGTCGCCAGCAGGTGTAAGAGCTCTCTAAACTTTGCCCAGGCTATTCTTATTCTAGCAGCTACACTTTCATCACTATTATTTTTACTGTTGTTAAGGCAGCAGGCTGTTAGAATTGTTAGGCGCAAGAGTGTCTGTGTGGTAAGTAGCTTGCTTACCAACCACATGGTTCCGGGTTCAGTCCCAATGCGTGGCACCTTGGGCAAGTGTCTTCTACTATAGCCTCGGGCCGACCAAAGCCTTGTGAGTGGATTTGGTAGACGGAAACTGAAAGAAGCCCGTCGTATGTATGTATGTATGTATATATATGTATGTGTGTGTATATGTTTGTGTGTCTGTGTTTGTCCCCCTCAACATCACTTCACAACCGATGCTGGTGTGTTTACGATCCCATAATCTAGCGGTTCAGCAAAACACACCGATAGAATAAGTACTAGGCTTACAAAGAATAAGATTTGCTCAACTAAAGGCGGTGCTCCAGCATGGCCACAGTCAAATGACTGAAACAATTGAAAGAGTAAAAGAGAGTAAAGAGTATATATATATATATATATATGTTACAGTGTTATTGTGTTTTTTTTGCTTTCAGCAACCGATATTACTATTGGAATGTAGTAACTGATCAGGTGTCATGGTTGTCTCCCTCACATCCAAAAGCTCAAATAGTTGCTCTTGCAAGCAAAGGATTGGGTAAGTAAATATTCTAACCCCGTTGTTGTTGTTATTGTTGTTTGGTTGCTAAAGTTAGTCCTGATTGAGTGGATCTCTGATTAAAAGGTGTTCCAGCCATGACTGGACCTTCGTTTTCTGATTGTGCTGCTTCCTATTGTTGCTGTTATTGTTCAGCCCCTAACTCGTGCTAGCAGGGAACAGTGGACGTGTGTGTGTGTGTGTGTATATATATATATATATATATATATATATATATATATATATACTGGGAGGCCTAAAAGTAGGTTTACAGTTATCATATAAGCACCTTAAATTTCTTTTAAAACATTTTATTACATTTAAATTTCTATCTTACAATTAACTAAATTAGCTTAGAATGATGGTTTCATATTTTTTTTTATAATTAAAATCTAAACTGTTAATATATGAATATGAAAGAGATAGTTGAATAACTGTAAACCTACTTTTGGGTCACCCTGTATGATCATTGTTACTCTATGCCAGCTTTTTATGGGTTGGTGTAGGATAGAGTTAGCATACTTTAGTCTTTGATAAAATTCACCTATATGCCTCTTGGTTTCTGGTTTTTTTTTTTTGTTTTACCATATATCTAGAATTTCTTTTCTAATTTTACGAGAGATTCAGCTCTAAGAGCCAAGTCATCAGCATAAAGAAGTTCCTAAACTTCTCTCCTATGGCTTGAAGGTGACCAAACCGTGTCCTACTCCACCAGATATTTTAAGTGTCTCACAAGTGATTTTTGATTGACTGGGTATCTTTCTTGCCTTCATAACCTTAACCACACAGTGATGGCTAGATTGCCTGATGCTTGAGTACAGAATCTGATGCTGCATGGTAGCAGAGTGTGAGCCTTAACGGGGATGTCCATTTTCCAAGCTGGCATGGGTTGGACACATACAACATGCACACACATATATGTAGATATGGATGTATTTTGGTCTGAGATGGCACAGTAGGTGCATAGAACAAACAAAAATATCTTGGTTTGTCTCAACATCATTTCTGTGATACCCAGCTGAATTTGTCTTTTCTCCCTGTCAAAGGGCAGCAGTAAAATATGTACTTCTTTTCAGGATGACCAAATTTCCAGTGAATGAAACCAGTAAAAGAGTTTTAAAACAATGTCTCCATATGAACATTTTCTTCTGTTTTTTTTTGTTTTCAGACACAAACAAAACGACTCCTCCTAAGTCTGGAATAGATTCAGATGGAATGGGTAATGACAGTGATGTTGTAAGTACAACTATTTCCTCATTAAACCCATTCCACTTTCACTTTCATTCTTTAAAACTACAGTTATTTTAGCCCTCTTGGTTTATAAACCTAGTTTGTGACCCAGTTTAACTGACCCCTGGGTACCCTTAACCCTTTCGGTACTGTTTTTATTTTGAGATGCTCTGTATTTCTTTCAATTAATTTTAAATATAACAAAGAATTCAGTAAAATAACTTAGTTATCATTCAGCTAGTGTTTGGAACATAAATTGTGACTAAGGTTTGGTGGAAGATTTTTATTCAAAACTTATGAAAACAAGACATTTGTACAATAGATCCAGAGGCAGTTTCAGCCAGGTTGGTATCAAAAGGGTTAAGAATTGTTTCTCTATTATATATTTTAACCCTTTTGTTACCATATTTCTGTTGAGATGCTCTGTTTCTTTCAATTAATTTTAAATATAACAAAGAATTTAGGAAAATAACTTAGTTGTCATTAATCTAGTGTTAGGAATATAAATTGTGACTAAGGTTTGGTGGAAGATTTTAATTCAGAATTTTGCAAAACAAGACATTTTTACTACAAAGTGAGAGGTGGTTTCAGCTGTGTTGGTATCAAAAGGGTTTAAGGAGTTCACTCTGGTTTCAGGTAACTCAAAATTTTAATGGGCACTCTGCAGCAGTGTTCATCACCCCTTATAGTGTCACTGAGACTTTTGGGAGGAAGAGATCCTTAAATCAGAAACCTAGTTCAAATGATTGTAGCTGAGTGCACCTCTCTGCTAAAGGCATCCAAGGACCAGGTGGTTGTATCAAACTGCCTAATGAGGTGTGGTTTCTGGCTCTTTTGGTTTTTTTCCCCACTGCACCAACCACTGTTGAGAACCTTTGAAAGGTGTCGTGAGCACTGCTCTCTCTAATGATACTATTAAAAAAAAAATATATATTCCCCTCTAACTCTAAAATTACTTAATTGATTCAGTGATGAGGTTTTTGTCTAACTTACCATTTCTATTTTTTGCTTCTTCAGGAGGAAGAGGATCTGAGCGGATCTGAATTGGATGAAGATTCTTCAGAAGAGGAACAAAGACAGAAAGTTGAGAGGAACAACAGGAAGAATTCCAGATGTGAGACATTTAACCATATTGATGTTGTTCTTGTTGTTATTATCGTTGTTACTATAAGGTGGAGAGCTGGCAAAATCGTTAGCACACCAAGCAGAATGCTTCATGGCATTCTTTCCATCTTTACATTCTGAGTTCAAATCCCACTGAGGTTGACTTTGCCTTTTGGGGTCAATAAATAAATTAAGTACCAGTTAAACACTGGAGTTGATGTAATTGACTATCTCTCTCCCCCAAATATCATTTTGTGTGCCTATAGTAGAAACAGCTTACTATTATTATTATTATCATCATCATTGCCTTTGCACAGCTTCTAACGCTGGAGATGTACTACAGTGTCAGCTGTTCACTACTAGTGAATTAAGGTAACACCTCTTATTTTTCGAGCACCTTCCGGAGTATTCAAGCAGTTCCAAGCAGTGCTGTAAAAAGCACCCACTACACTCTTGGAGTTGTTGGCGTTAGGAAGGGCATCCAGTTGTAGAAACATTACCAGATCAGATTGGAGCCTGGTGCTGCTGCTGGCTCTCCAGACCTCAGTCAAACTATCCAACCCATGCCAGCATGGAAAATGGACGTTAAACGATGATGATGATGATGCTAATTAATTAGTTCTCATTTGTTTTGTTTTGTTTTTCCTCTCTCACTTAGAACATGTAACAATATTATAAATGATGTTTCTTCAACAGCTCGTGGCCAGTCTAACCTCGACCCGATGGATCCTGCAGCCTACTCGAATGCTCCTCGGTCAGTGTATAACCCCACTTTTTAAAATTTTATGATATTCTTGTTGCAACACCCTACTTTTGTTGTAATTTATTTTGAAAATAATGAAAACATTTAATTAAATGACTCTGTCATCATTAAAGCTAATACTTAGAATATAAATTAACGTGACATTTTGATGGAAGCTTTTGATCACTTCAAATATGAAGTTTATATCATAAAACCAGGGGCAGTATCAGGTGGGTTAGTATCAAAAGGGTTAAAATTTGTTTTTATTTTTCAGTGTTTATATTCCAGCGTCTTGTGATCGTTACCAGCGTCGCCTTCCCGGCACTTGTGCAGGTGGCACGTGAAAAAACATTTGAGCGAGGTCGTTGCCAGTGTCGCCGGACTGGCTCCTGTGCAGGTGGCACATAAAATACACCATTTTGAGTGTGGCTGTTGCCAGTACCGTCTGACTGGCCTTCGTGCCGGTGGCACGTAAAAGCACCCACTACACTCTCTGAGTGGTTGGCGTTAGGAAGGGCATCCAGCTGTAGAAACTCTGCCAAATCAGATTGGAGCCTGGTGTAGCCATCTGGTTCACCAGTCCTCAGTCAAATCGTCCAACCCATGCTAGCATGGAAAGCGGACGTTAAACGATGATGATGATGATGATGATGATGAACTTTGTTTCACAGTTTTTCTGTTCCCAAAATATCTGATAATAATTTGAGAAGCATTATTATTACTCTTAACCTTCCTGTCTCCCCTCTCTCTCTTTCTCTCTCTCTCTCTCTCCATTACTCCCACCCCAACACTGTTCCCTCTGTTCTCTGAATTACCGTTCTCACACAACAAT
Organism: Octopus bimaculoides; assembly: GCF_046866305.1. NCBI lineage: Eukaryota > Metazoa > Mollusca > Cephalopoda > Octopoda > Octopodidae > Octopus > Octopus bimaculoides. The sequence continues at coordinate 77,455,933 of NC_142938.1, read as the reverse complement.
AAATCCGTTCCCATCCTTCCATAACGGTTCTCTTTTACTTTACAAGCAGCAAGCCTTTAGCGAAAGTGGTAAAGCACAGAGAATCACTTAGTGCACTCTGTAAAAAAATTGGTATGGGATTCAGGCCCCCAGCAATGCAACCTTTGCTGTGCTGGTCCCACAAAGAAATGAACCCAGTATACTCTAAGAGGGGCCAGAACAGGCATGGGGCTGGATGGTGCTGGAAGGGGGAAAAAAGGGCCGGCCAAAGAAGGCCTATGCAGGCTGAACATCACCTGGAAAGAAGCATATCAGTTGGCCAGAGGCGGACGTAATTGGCAATCACTGACTGCCCAATGTGCCACTCAAAGGCACCAATGGACACACAGTATGTGCTGACCTAAACCATGATGATAACTTTGAAAGGAAAACGGTAAAACTTTAGTTACATGAAGACAATGTTACTACCTGTCTAACATTACTAGACCCACATCAATGGCCATATAAAATATGGGAGGTTTATCTGCCTCACCTTGTATACGTGTGCAGATACAGTGAACCTTGACTGATGCCTACCTATATGATATATAGCTTTTCTCTGTAAACCTTGGTTTTCTAATGAAAATTTTATACCATTTTCTTGTTTTTTTTTTTGTTGAAGTATATTCATTTGTTTGCATTTTCCTTTGATCTTCTTAAAGGGGTACTTGGTCCACTGGATTGGATAAGAGAGGTGAAGCCAAGACAGGCGCTGATGTTACAGCTTCTGGTCCTTTGTACCAACAACGCCCTTACCCAGCACCTGGAGATGTTCTTCGTATGAACCGACAGTTAGTGGAAGACTGAAGAAGGTTGGGGGGAAAAAAAATCTTTGCAGGTTTTTTTTTTTTCATGTGTACATTTAATAAATGATATTTCTTATTTCCTCATTGATAATTTTTGTTGTTGTTTGTGTGTGTGTTTCTTTATTTTTATGTCTGTTTTTCTGCTCTAGCATGGGTTAGGTGAATACATATTATTGAAACATCAGTTTTACAGCTAGTTACCCTTCCCATTATTAACCCTTCGCTGTTACCTTTGGATGAATAACTCTGTATATTTCCTGTCAACGATGTGTTTGCATTCAGTATGCTACGCAGACGGATTTAAAAATTTAATACTGCTTTTATTGCATATACCAGATGATAGAATACATATATAAATGTGCACGTACACATATGCACACACATGCATACACACACAAATATATATTGTTTACATCTGCTGCTGCTATTTGTAAAATGAAAGGTTGTGTAGACAACAAGCGAAACACCTAGTGTTGTATTTAATTTATTCATTTGCTGTAATAGACTCCATCCTGATAAGTGAAGAAAAACAAGCAAAGAAGTACAGAATTAAAGCTTGTTGATAATACACACACACACATATAATGTATAAAACAAAAAATACGTACAAAGAAAATTATGTTTTTATTATAGATTTCACCTTATAAATCTGACAATTGTTTCTATTGCATTAATTACTTAGCCCGTCGGTAATGCTTTCACATAATTAGAGAAAAAGAAGGAGAAAGGAAAGAGGGAGAGAGATGTGTCCATGACGTGAGTTAATGTAATGTTTATCACGTGGCTAAAAAAAGTTAGTTGAAGGTAGTGATGGTATATAAGAGAGTTAAAAATATTTTCGCATAGGGGTTGTATGCCCTTTAGAAAATAATTGTTTAAGGAAAATATAGTATATCAGAGAAAAGTGATAACTGGAAATCGTAAATATTATTACATTGGTTCATCTGCTACAATTTGGAAATCTGGATTTTATAATCATTCTCGTTCATTTAAGTATAGAAGAAAAAGTAATTCTACAAATATGGGGTTTAAAGGATAAGAACATTAAGTATAATTTTAAGTAGTCTATTATTAGTTATGCACCACCGTACAATATTGGTAATTCTACATGTGATCTTTGCCTTGAAGAAATGTATTATACAATTACTTCTAAAATAATTTTATTGAATTTTAATGGACGCTTTACAATAAGATGTTGCCATAAATTTAGAAAGACATTCAAATATTTCAATCATTGATTATAATAATTTTTTCAAATATTATATAAGATTAATTCTTATAGAAGGTTTAACATAATGAGTAAATAGATAACTAATTGGTGTGACGTAAAGTAACGAAGTTTCTATTAATCATAACGTCATTGAATACTTATCTTTCTTTTTTATTTTTTGGTTATCCAGTGACGTCACCAATAATTGTATAGAAAAATCGCTTTTTTAAGGTTATTTTTCTTTGTAGATTTTCTGTGTAGATTTCCTATTAGGAAAAGAAGACAAAGTCGACCTCAGACGAATTTGAACTTAGAACGAAATGTGGCTAAGCATCTTGCCCGGCGTGCTAACGGCTCTGCCAGCTCACCACTTCCTCTTTCTCTTCCATAATAACAATTTCTGATTAATCAACGAACGCCATCAGTTTTGAGGGGAGAGAGTTTGTCGATTGCATCGACCCTAGCATTTGGTTGGTCCTTTATCATATCGTTCTTGGAGGGATGAAAGGCAAAGTTGACTCTGGTGGGAATTGAACACAAAACATAAAGAGCCGGAAGAAGTACTTCTTTTCTACTCTAGGCACAAGGCTCGACATTTTGGGGGAGGGGGCCAATCGATTAGATCGATCCCAGTACGCAACTGGTACTTGATTTATCGACTCTGAAAGGATGAAAGGCAAAGTCGATTTCGGCGGAATTTAAACTCAACGTAATGACAGACGAAATAGAGTTGGAAGAGGTACTGCAAGGCCCTTTACCCATCACTCTAACGATTCTGCCAATATACCAACATATCACATAATTCTTTCTGCTATAAACACAAGACCTGAAAATTTGGTGGGAATTGGTCAATTACATCAAACTCTGTACTCAACTGGTACTTGCGTATGCACACACGCACAAACACACATTGGTCCGAGTCTTGGCTCAAGGCCAGTATTTTCGGGAGATGGGGTCAGTCGATTACATCGACCCCAATGCTCAACTGCTACTTATTTTATCGACTCCGATAGGATGAACGGCAAAGTCGACCTCGGTAGTTAGTTTAATAAATGTCACGGTAAAATTAATTCAGTTATGATACATTCACATCGATGGAATCAAAGAGGATGGCAAATAGAAAGTTCTTATGGAATCAGGTATTCTGTTATTCTGTTATTCTATTATTTGTTTCAGTCATTTGACTGCGGCCATGCTGGAGCAACGCCTTTAGTCGAGCAAATCGACCCCAGGACTTATTCTTTGTAAGCTTAGTACTTTTTCTATCGGCTTCTTTTGCCGAACCGCTGAGTTACGGGGACGTAAACACACAAACATCGGTCGTCAAGCGATGTTGGGAGGACAAACATATTCATGAACATATTTTTACGAATGTCAAATAGCATTTCTTTTTGCAAGGTAAATAACTCTTCTGAGCCATTGTAACTCATACTCGAGTTATTGCCCTTGGTACTAGAAATATTCAACAATGTTTATTCTATTCTTGTACTTGTTTCAACCATTTGATTGCGGCCATGCCGGAGCACTTTTTTGAAGTGTTTTAGCCGAACAAATCGATCCCCCACGATTTATTTTTTAAAGCCTGCTACTTATTCTATTGGCTTCTCTTTTGCCAATCAGCTAAGTTACGGTGACTTAAAGACTCCCCAACAACGGTTGTCAAGCGCTGATGGACACACACACACACACACACACAAAGATATACATGCGTCTAGTCAGTGGATCATATATCCGAAGAAGTGTGCTCTAAGGAATAGAGCAGTCATGTATTTTACAAGCGGTTAGATATGTCCGGTCACTCTAGAACCGGACTTATATTTAACAGCTTCTAAATACATTGATGATGATGATGATGATGGTGATGATGATGGTGATGACGAAGACGATGAAAACGATGATGATGATGATTGGCTTATAGCATCGACCCCAGTATTTGACTGGTATCTTATTTTTCTTACAATGGAGGAAGGAAAAGCAAAGCTAATCCCGGCTGCATTTTAATTCACAAAAGTAAGGAGCCACAACAAATACTGCAAGGCATTTCTTCTGACGCTCCACCGATTCTGCCAGCCTGTCGTCGCGATGCGAAGATAAACACGAAAAGAGACAAAAGGTTAAATCGAAATAATCTTTATTAACGAGATAAAATACAGTTAGCATGGATTAAAGTTTGCTTTAATAAGAATAACGGTTTTCAAAGTTTGACACAAAGCCAGAAATTTTGGGGGAGGGGCTAAGTCGATTACATCAACCTCAATATTCAGCTGGTACTTATTCTATCGATCTCGAAAGAATGAAAAAAAAATGCCGTGACTGTGGCAAGAAGAACCATTGCATGAGCAATACTCCAAACAAGTTGGGAAAGCTGATGTAGATATGAGAAGAATCCATCAGTGACTGCAGAGCACTGGTTTGGAAGGTGAAACAGGATTTATCCAAGCGGCACAATAGTAGAGTCTCCTCACACGGACTATTAAGCTAATGTCACGCACAATGGGGCAGACACAAAGTGTAGACTCTGCGATGACAGAATTGAGAGCACTGACCACATTGTTGCCGGTAGCTCAGTCCTTGCATTTAATGAATATAAAACCAGGAATGATCGAGTTGGCCAATATTTGTACTGGAGCATATGTTGTCATTATGATATTCTGCACCCTAAGAACTTGTATGAACACCATCCAGAATCAGTCACTGAGAGAGAGAGAGAGAGAGAGAGAGAGAGAGATAGAGATAGTTGAGAGAGAGAGAATGTTACCATCCTGTGGGATTATGGAATGCATAGACAAGCAAATAAATGATAACAGGCCAGACATCATCATCAAAGACCTAAGATAAAAAACATGCCTGTTAATGCTTACTGACAGAAATATCTCAACAAAAGAATTCGAAAAATTATCGAAATTCAAAGACCTTGAGGTTGAGATATCTAGGACGTGGCTATTAAAAATCACAACCATTCCTGTTGTTGTGGGTTTCCTAGGAATGATCAAGATAGCTACCGACAAAATTTTGACCTGATACCAGGGAAACCAACAATCTACGAGGTTAAAAAATGTGTTGACATCGATCGCTCACCTTCTTCTCAGGACGTTTCTCTCCTTTTAATAAATATGTGCCTTAGGTTTCTGGCTGAAACCCGACCAGAAAATGAAATAAAATTGAAATCATACGAATTATAATAATATGGATTAGTAGGGAAAAGGCATATGGTCCACAATCACAGGCCAAGAGATCATGGACACACTGAGGAGTACCAGCAACTGGAAAACTCTGGGGATAGGCAAGGTCCCCAACTTCTGGTTGAAGTGCCTCACCAGTACACAGAACCACTTAGCGGCAGCGTTCAATTTATTGATAAGTGAGCCAGAATCAACACCAAACTGGATGCTGGAAGGACAATCCAACCTAATTCCCCAAAACAAATACATCGTACACCCACAAAATTGCAGACCAATAACTTGCCTATCAGCATTCTACAAAACCCTAACATCAATCATCTATAACCGGCTTATAAAGCACCGGGAAAACAACAAAAGCTGAGCCATTATAGAGGACTCTAAGAGGAGAAAGACAAATCTGAACATGACTTGGATTGATTACCAGAAAACATTCGACGGTGTTCCACACTCATGGATACTGGAATCTCCCCCAAACCAATATGGTAGCGTACTACTAAAATATATTAAACATGCAATGGCAAACTGGAAAACTAGTATAACATTAAAAAATGACTCACAAGTTACTAAAATCTATCCTATATTCATAAGAAGAGGAATTTTTCAGGGAGACTCACTGTCATTCCTACCCTCCTGCCTTTCTCTGACTCCGCTAACAAACTTGTTAAACGAAACCACCATGGGTTATAGGTGCTATGGTTAAAAAAAACAAAAATAGCAAACCATCTCCTGTACATGAATGACCTAAAACTTTACAATAAAAGCACCATGGAACAGAGAAACTATCCCAAAATTGTTCAGGGTTTCAGCAATGACATCGGAATGACCATGGGGTTGGAGAAATGTGCTGGAGTCACCCTGAGGAGAGGCAAATTGTTCAGCACTGAAAACGCTGCACTTGATATAAACACAGAAATTAGAGAATTAGGCCACAGACCCCCCATACAAATATCTAGGAAGAGACGAAGCAGCTAAAATACAACACGCAGAAACGATAATAATAATAATAATAATAATAATAATAATAATAATAATAATAATAATAATAATAATAATAATAATAATAATCCTTTCAAACCGTAGTACATCTCCAGCCTTAGAAGCTGTGCAAAGGCAATAATAATAATAATAATAATAATAATAATAATAATAATAATAATAATAATAATAATAATAATAATAATAATAATAATCCTTTCAAACCGTAGTACATCTCCAGCCTTAGAAGCTGTGCAAAGGCAATAATAATAATAATAATAATAATAATAATAATAATAATAATAATAATAATAATAATAATAATAATAATCTACAAGAACAGGTATGGGAAGACATCTCAGTCGCTGACCTAAGGAGGGCACAAACGAAGGCTCATAAGTTGAAATCCCCTGGTACTGATAGAGTACCAAATTTCTGGCTCTCATCACTCTCGTCCGCACACAAAATCTTAGTAATACTATTTAATAGTATTATGAAAGACCCAGAAAAAACTCCCCATTGGATGGCAAATGGTATTACTTACCTCCTCCCGAAAAATAACGAGACCAAAGATCCAAAAAAGTACCGGCCTATAACATGTTTGTCTACTACCTATAAGATTTTGACATCTATTCTAGTGGAGAAAACATATACGTTTATGGAAGAGAATAACCTCTTTCCCACTAAACAAAAAGGATGCAGACGAGGCTCATACGGATGCAAAGATCAGCTCTTAATTAATCGCATGATCTTTGAGAACTACCATAACAAGCGCAGAAATCTCAGCTCTTCGTGGATTGATTATAAAAAAGCCTTTGACAGCATACCACATTCGTGGATTCTGAAATCGCTGGACATTTTCAAAATTTCTCCTGTGATTTCAGATTTTTTAAAGTATAATATGTCCCTATGGAACACGAAGCTGCAATTATATCATTCTAATGGAGTATTGCACTCAAACAATATTAGCATAAACTGTGGCCTTTTCCAGGGTGACTCGCTCTCACCACTAATTTTCTGCATAGCACTGATACCACTCTCAAGTGAACTGAATAGAACAGGGTATGGCTATAAAATTGACAACAAGAAAATAAGCCATCTATTTTATATGGATGATTTAAAGCTATATGGCAAAGATGATGAAGAGCTTCAGGGACTATTACATACTGTGAAAGGATTCAGTGATGATATCGGGATGGAGTTTGGCCTTGAAAAGTGTGCCAAAGCCACTTTTAAGAAAGGGAAACTAGTAAAGTCATGTTCAATAGAATTAGATGTCGAAACAGTAATAAAAGAACTTGAGCAGGAACAAACATATAAATACCTAGGAATAAATGAAGGCTCTGGTATCCAGCATGCAAGCATGAAAGAGAAGGTTAGGAAGGAATGTTATAGAAGAGTTCGAGCAGTTCTGAAGTCTGAGCTGAATGCTTATAATAAGGTGTTAGCCATAAATTCCTTAGCAGTCCCAGTTGTTCTTTATAGCTTCAATGTGATTAACTGGAATACCAGTGAAATAGTCAGAATCGATAGAAAAATCCGCAAGCTACTGACTTGTAATAAGATGCACCATCCAAAGGCAGCCGTGGATCGTCTTTACCTTCCCAGAGCTCAGGGAGGTCGAGGCTTGATCCAGCTTGAACTTACGTACAAAACCACCACAATCGGACTGGCCAAATACCTTGAAACAACCAACGATTGGATGCTGAAACTTGTTGAAAAACATGAAAGACCGAAAAGACTTCACTCTATTCTGAAAGAGAGCAAAAAATTCGCTACCGAACTCTTAAATACCCACCAGCTTGATCAGGTTGAAGGAAATGCGCCAACTGCTGCTGCAAAGAAAATAAAATTAATTGCAAAGTCAAAAGCACATGAAAAACTAGCTAGCAGATGGGAACAGAAACCTCTGCATGGCAAGTATGTGGCTCGTAGCGAACAAGCTGATGTCGACCAGAAACGCACGCATCAGTGGTTACGAAGTTCAGGGCTAAAAGCAGAGAGTGAAGGTTTCATATTAGCTGCTCAAGACCAAAGCTTATTAACCCGGAACTACCAAGCCAATGTGATAAAAAATGGAGCTGACCCAAAATGCCGATTTTGTAACGATGCGATTGAAACTATAGACCACCTAATCTCAGGGCGTAGAGTGTTAGCACCTGTAGAATATAAAGCAAGACATGACAGAGTTGGCCAGTATTTACACTGGACAATATGTCAGCATTATAAAATCAAAAGCGCTGACAAATGGTATAAACACCATCCTGAAGCTGTGACTGAGGGAGAAAATGTATCGATTTTCTGGGACTTCCCCGTACATACCGACAAGACTATAAAAGCTAATAAACCGGATATTATCATAAAAGATCAGACAAAGAAGACGTGTTTATTAATTGACATGAGTATTCCCTGTGATCATAATATAGCGGCGAAAGAATTTGACAAGATCAGTAAATATAAAGACTTGCTAATAGAAATTGAAAAAATGTGGCACCTCAAGGCGACTACCATACCAGTGATTGTAGGATCTCTAGGAATGATAAAAAAAGGTACTGAAATCTATTTGAAAATGATACCAGGCTTACCATCTCTACAGGAGGTGCAAAAAATCGTGCTAACTGGAACGACTCATGTACTAAGAAGAGCATTATCGCTGTGAAAACAACATCCATTCATGATTTAAAAAAAAAAAAATTTTTTTTAAATACATGTTTTACCTATGAATTTGCGTGTGTAAATTGGGAATGCATACAACGTTTCTCTGCCCTAAGTGTACGGAAAACACTCGGCGAGAAATGGGAAAAAATTTGAAGAAAGAAGAAAAAAAAAACATAATAATAATAATCCTTTCAACTATAGGCAACAGGCTTGAAATTTTGTGGGTGGGGACCAGACGATTACATCGACCCCAGTACTTAACTGGTACTTAGTTTATCGACCCCATAAGGATAAAAGGCAAGGTCGATCTCGGTGAAATTTGAACTCAGAACTTAAAGTTGGAAGAAATGCTACTGAACACTATCCTGGCGCTGTAACGATTCTGCCAGCTCACGGCGTTAACAACAACAACAACAACAACAACAACAATAATGGCTTTCAAACTTTGCCACAAGGGCAGCAATTTTGTGGGAGGTTTATAGATGTTTTATGTGTTTTCTGGGTCAATTGAACCGATTTCTTTTCCAGATTTTTCCCTCTTGGAGCGTTTCTGTAATTTCATGTATTCTTTGACATCCGACATTGATGATGGCATTTGCATTTTCTGAGATTCCGGCATGAAGTACAAGAGAAAAAAGCTCAAAATACAACCAATGCTACACACCGTTCCAGGCAACCAAGGTATGTAATCCATCTAAAGGAAGAAAACAGAAGGAATATTAAATATATGTAAATATGTGTACACATACACACGCCCTTAAGAAGAAAAAATTATTAAATCGAAGAAAAAATCACATGAAATGTTTAGTAAATATTTCCATAATCTTCAAATAGGTAGGACATTTTCCTCTTTTCTGTTTCTTTTATTCTTTGTGAAGGTTCGTAAGGTAGGTAGTAGCAGCAGATCTGATATATATATATATATATACATATATATGACGGGCTTCCTTCAGTTTCCGTCTACCAAATCCACTTAAATGTCTGTGGTCAATCCCGAGTCTATAATAGAAGACAGTTGCCCAAGGTGCCACGCAGTGGGACTGAACCCAGAACCATGTGATTGGGAAACAAGCTTCTTACCACACAGCCACGCCTGCGCCTATTTACATATATCCACCTGTCTGTCTGTCTGTCTGTCTGTCTGTCTGTTTGTCTCTCTATTTCTCTCTCTCTCATTCTATCTATCTATCTATCTATCTATCTATCTATTTATTTATTATTCCCTATACACATATGTATGCAGAGAGAGCTAGTCTTCTCTTATTCAAAGCTTGACCACTTCGTGTCAGATATTTAAATGTTCGTTTAGACCAGCGCCTGAGGATCGCAGTTCCACCGGAACTCTGCATAAGCGCGAAAACATTAGAATATATGTATATATTCTTCAGGCGAAACTATTTACTCTCACACACGCAAGCACAATACAAAACTAGTTTTGAATTTTGAATTAGTAATTACTTACAAGAAGGCGAGAATAGGGCGACACCATACTTCCAACATTTCCAGAGAATGTTAAGAAACCGAGTCCGATATTCCTGGAAATATATGAGGAGCAGTATAAACGAAAGACAATTCAAACAGTGGAATAAAGAGTTATGTAATGAGGGAGAAGATAAAGCTTAAAATTTCTAGCAGACTATTTCGTGGAACAGAGAGGGGTTTGAGAGAATAAATGAATTGAAAAGTAGTCAAAATCAGGGAAAATGCTTATAAAAAAACTTGAAAGTAATTGGAGATGAGCTAACAGAGAAGAAAGCAGAAGTAAAGATGGCTAAGTTGGATAGGGGAGAAATCAGGGAAGTAAGAAGGGCCAGCAATCAACATTAGGATAAAATGAAAGAAGAAAATTGCAGCAATGCTGCGTGAAAAATTCTTTCTGTACATTAGAGGACATAGAAACATGGTGTTATCTGCGTAAGGAAAACAGCTAAATGGAATGAGATGTGATCCACGCATTGCATTTTTATTCTTCTCTTCCATTGTATGAATGCAGTGTGCACGTGCACATTGTGTGATCATACTTATCTTTGCGGTTCGTACTGAAAACTGCTTATAAGTGATAACCGTGTCACGAGCCGGTGGTTGTGGGAAGTACTTCACGCTCCGCTGGTTGTGAAATAACAACGAGGACCTATGGTTGTTAGGAACGCTTCGCGCTCCGATGGTTGTGAAACAACCATCTCAAGAACCTGTGGTAGTGAGGAGCGATTTGCACTCCAATAGTTGACAAGAAACGCTAGACAAACAGAGAGATAGTAATACCAATGTTACCAACACATCAATGGCGGGCGTAAGCCACCAACTTGAGTAATGCATATAAAAGAATTGTTGAGTTCTGATACAGATGTAAAACATATGCCTCCGACATATATACATGAGTGTCACACAAATTATTCTTCCTGAATTTCAGCAGATTGCATTAGATGTCTTGGAATGAGAAGGTTTGTCGTTGTTGTGTGCGTCACAGAAGAACTTTTTACAACAATATGTTCACCGCACAATCGATTCATTAACACCAGAAAATCCAGGACACCGGTGTTTCAACATGTTGCTTCTAATCGTCCAGAAGAACCCGGATGTTTGAGTCTAAACAAGAGCTGGTGGCCCTTGTTTATCATTTCAGCAAACAAACTGTTTGCTGATTAATGTTGATACCTGCCAGCCGGTAATAAATTGTTATTTGTGCTGTGAACAACGTGATCTCGTTGAGAGCCAAATGTCAGAGAGATTCTGGCTGACAAGACAAAATATGTTGAACACAGGTGTCCCAGAATCTCTTGCTTTAATGAGTTGAGTTTGTTATAAGCACATTATTGTCGGGAAAAGGGAGTAGTTCTCCTGTGACGTACACAACAGTGATTAGCATATTTGCGTCTGAATCTACGCACAAATAACTGGTTACAATTTTTTTTTTTTTACATAAGGTGAGCAATTTCGGAGGCGGGACTAAGTCGATTACGTCGCCTTTAATGCTCAACGGGCCATTATTTCATCGACCTCGGCGGAATTTGAACTCAGAACGCAAGGACGGACGAAATTCCGTGAAGCATTTCCTCCGGCTTGCTAACGATCTTGCCAACTTGACGCCTTTGTCTACCGGAAAATATTAAGGATAATTTTGCAAGTCATTGTTCATATTTTAATGATGCCGCTGTATATAACGGAAAAGAGCATAAGAATATGTGACATTCAGGCCTTCTCAAGAACAATAAAGGCGTATATTATGATATTTGATTCAATTAAATTATAAATTACTTACCTCAGGTTAGTTGGGTAGACTTCTGGAGTATATATCCAGATAAGACAAAACGAAGCACTGATACCAAACATTCCCAACAGACTGAATATGAGGTTCAAGACTGAATAGACACTCGACCCATCTGGAATTATTTTAATTAAATATTTAGATTACATTTTTTTTTTAAATATGAGGCTGAATATGATGTTCAAGATTGAATAAAGACTCGGAACTTTTATTGCTTTAAAAAAAAAAATCTTTCACTTGTTTCAGTCACTGCACTGCGGCCACGAAGTCAATGAAATCGATCCGAAAACTTATATATATTTTTAAAATCTGGTACTTATTCTATTAAACGTTTTTTGCTTAACCGCTAAGTTACGGGGACCTAAACAGACCAACATCGGTTGTCAAGAGTTAGTGGGGGAACAAACACAACACAAACAAAAAGACATACGCATACACACACACACACATCTTTATCTCTCTCTCTCTCTCTCTCTCTCTCTCTCTCTCTCTCTCTCTATATATATATATATATATATATATATATATATATATATATATATATATATATATATACACACATATATATATATATACTTATGACAGGCTTCCTCACAGTTTCTGTCTACCAAATTCATTCAGAAGGAACTGCTTGATCCGGTGCTACAGTAGAAGACTTTTGTCCCTAGGTGCAAAATAATGGGACTCGACTCGGAACCACACTGGTGCAAAGTGAACTTTTTAACTACACAACCATGTCAGCTGGTGTTATTTTAATTAAATACCAGGTTGTAATTCGTCGCTATGCTACCGGTAAAAATGTTTGTTAAAGTCTAGTCTTGAAGTTTGTGTTGCGTTGCGCCGACAGACTTACACTTAAAGTTCCCGCGTTTTAAATCAAACTTATTAGTTACTATGGTGACAACACTACCAATATATCTATCTTTCACACACACACACACACACACACACACACACACACACACACACACACACACACACACACACACACACACACACACACACACACACACTCTCTGTCTGTTTGTCTGGCTGTCTTTCTCTCTCTGTCACTGTATTTGTTTTTCAACAACTTTTTCTCCTCTCCTTCTTCCCTTCTGCATTTATGCTGTGATAGATAGGCAGTCTAAGATCAGCTTGTCTCTTATAATATAAGATTTAAATTACGTATTCTTAAAATATGAATCTGAATATGGCGTTTGACGCTGAAAAGATGCTGGTGCTATCTGAAATTGTTTTCATTGTATATTCAAATTATATTCTTTTACAAAATTCCAATGTAGTAGAATTAAGTAAAAATAGCAAGTAGAGAAATCTCAAACATGACACAAATCAGTTTTTATTTGATAACTGAAAATTCTGGTTTCAGGAAACACACCTCAAACAAATTAAAGTAAAATATTTTAATTATTGGCAGAGTTTTCTCCAGATAAAACCGAGAAAAAATCTTTTAAGTTACCGTGAATTGTGGTAAAAAAATTGTGGGGTCGATTTGTTTAACCAAATCCTTCGAGGTGGTGCCCCAGCATGGCCGCAGTCCAATGACTGAAACTAGTAAAAGATAAAACGAAAGCTTATGTGTATTTTACGCGAGAAGAATAAAAACATACCTCCAAAATACAAGACAGCTACAGATATAAATAAGGCAACACCGGCGGTTCCTTGGAAAAAAGCAATTGCCACTCTTCTTGGCAGTCTAGAAAGATGCAAAAATGATCGCATTTATATCATATTAAGGATGAAATAAAAACAACAACAAAATGGAAGAGGCAATGTTGCAATTATGAGACATAACCGTAATTTGGTGTTAGATGATATTTAATTGACGGGTTCAAAGGTAATAGCTTTATTTTAGATCAGGTACTGGCAACTCTCATCGAAAAGCAGACCGCAAGGTGTGCCATTTGAAAAGTCTCGTGGACCGCAGTTTTGCCCATGAATAATAGTCAGAGCAGTGGATCTCAACTAGGGTCCTTATGACCCTTGAAGGTCCATAAAAGATTCTGTTGTTAAAATTCACGTGCAATAAATTGGTTATATTTCTAAAATACGCAAAATATTTTTAACAGTTTTTTTTTGTACAACTGTTTGCTTGCTTGCTTCAAGTTCTTGCTTGATGGGGACAGGGGTCATCCCAGGTTAGTAACCCCAGAGATGTCAACATATGAGGAGTCGACCAGATCCACCAGTGCTCTCCATCGCTGGCAGTCCCCTACTAGCCCTTCTGCATCCTCCAGGGTGACGTCGAGCCTCTGGAGATCTTCCCCAATCACATGCTGGAAGAGGCTTCGTGACAGGCCCCGCACCAGATGGCTGGACGTGATTGGGAAAGATCCTTAGCTGCAATATTTTAAGTAAACATTTTCTTGGAGTAGAGATTATTTGCCAGCATAACATGGCAGTCGTGGTTTAGGACGAATGTTGCTGTAATTTAACCCCAGAAGACATCGTCTCCAGCTGGCTATACGACACGATCTGTCTCCTTATATTTTGGAACAAGGGAATCTAGCACCCCCACTCAGCTCAAAACAATATCTGTGTATGGCGATTTCCGGGTTATTTCCCTTCATCAGCACATAATAATTGCGATACACAGATATTGTTTTGAGCTGTATATACATTAAATATGATACGTAGATGGCCATTTTGATTGAATACTGATCCAATTGTTTACAACGAAATATAAAACAGAAAAGAATATATATATATATATATTACCTGAAAAGTGTGATGGCCATGATTATATTGGCACAAACTTCTGTTAGGGCAAACAAGAAAAAGTTCAAAAATCGATTACCTGCCAAACTGGGAGAGGTCATATATACGGCGGTGTATGTCATACTGTTCATGAACCTGGAAATCCAAAGAATATAATGTATTTCTGCAAAAAATTGATTTCTGCTGCATAAGTTTAATCTATGGAAGGAAATATCAGAAGTGGAATAACTACAGGTTCAGTTTTAATTTAAGATCCAATACTTAAACTATATTTATAAACTGTTTAGAACATAAAATCAAAACACAAACCCCATTAAGGAAATCTGTCTTCAAAAAACAAACATATAATCAATTTTTGACACTTGAGAATTATAAACTATTCTGAATGTCCGTAAAATAATTTACAAGCCACTTCTTCCAATCCAGAAGTGATATGTAAAAAAGCCAACATAAATTGGTGACAGCTTGATGTTCTCTCTGCGAAATATAAAACTAAATGCCTGTTTAAAGACTTACTATCAGTAATAACACTTTAGTAAATTATGAACAAAAAATGCAGTGGGACTGCGTCAGTGATTAAGTTGTAGGTGTGCGACAAAACGTTTTGGTACTTCGTAGTACACAGTACTATTCGAATGGTTAAGGAGTTTGTTTTATATCCTAGGGAGGTGGTATTTACCATAATCCCTTCGTTGATGCAAGGTTTTGTCACTCCGTCGAATGACTTACTCTGAAATAATTCCAAGATCCAGCCTTGTCACACCGTCTCACGCTGATTCTACCCGAGATTTACGTTCAGGGGACATGTGTCTGTGAAATACTGAATCACCTCTAGCGTTTATTCAATTGGTTGGCTGTTCAGGTGAGCATCCGGGTACTTACATTATTCGGGAGCGTCAGCACAGGCCGTTTGATAATGGTTGCCCGACTTACCGATTTAGATCCCGCGTACTGTATCTTCTTCTCTGTGGATCGGGATGGGGTGACGGCTCGTGTTGGTTGGCCATATGTCACACGGCCACAGTGGCTGAGGAAGTGTCTCGCAGATGGGAACTGGCTAGTACATTTCTCGAAGGGTTGCCCGGAACGATCCGAGAGGATTCCGATAAATGGTGGATGCAATGACGCGCTGCGACGGCGTAGGACCTCCATCATATCTCATCCGACCTCAGTTGTGCGAACAAATGAATACTCATAATCGAAACCGACAGAGAACCATTATTTTTACTATCACAGCTGAACATTTTTTTCTATATTTTAATCAGGAGGGTAAGTAGAGCATTTGACTCTTTACGAAGGCTCCGAGACCAGCGAGAGGAAGGCGGGGAGGAAGATATCCCCACATCGAAGTCCGAGTCCGAATACTTGCAATACAGTGAACTCCATTAAAAGTACCAGATAGGCTGCAAGTACCTGATGGGATGACGATAAGCCAGGCAAAGGATTAGATCTATCAACATCAAGGCATGAATTCTCCGTCACTGAAGGGTTCCCCTTTTCTGCGATTGATTTACAGATTTTGAAGTTAAGCTTTGTTACAAACCCAGAGTCTTTCTTATGATATGTAGATATTCCTTATTGCTTCTTAATCGACTTGGTCATCTCTTACAATGTGTCCACTCGAGCTTGACCTACCAATGTATCATATATGGTCGAATGTTTCGTTGTATAATGATGTTTAATGCTGTATTCCTTCATTACGGCTATTGTAGTTTGGCAGATTACACATACAACACCTTTGTTGAGTTGAACAACTAAATATTTCTTGCTCCAGACATTGTCGAATATTTTTCTCATCAATTTTCGGTTTTCTTTTTTTTTTTTTTTTTTTTTTGCAGTAGACATCTTTACCTATATAAAACATAAACAATATTAAAACAGTTTGAATTATCATAAAGGAGAAAGGGAAGGTCTCAAAAAGTGCAATTTTATAGAAATTTGAATTGATGGGCTGTCATCTAGCAACTATAAGAAATGAATAATAAATTCAAAACCAAGTCTTTTTGTGTAGCTTCAAAGTAAAAAATGCGATGGCCTTGACATTTTGTCAGGTCGAATCGAAAACTGGAAAATTTGTCTTACGGCTACGACAAAAAAAAAAAAAAAATCGAAATTAGCGTACGAGGTAAAAAAAAAACCGGTTAGCGAGGGCGACACTGACTGGCCTGGCGGGTCGGGTTGGGACCCGTGGGCCGCCTGTTGCACACCCTTAGCTTAGAACGTAACTTACGCGATTACGAACAGAATGAGCGTCATTTTGCGAGCCAATGAATTCGTGAATATCGTGAGGAATCCTTCTTTTTTGACTTCTTGTTGCAGTGTCAGTTTTTCTTTGGATGATGTTATTGTGTCTTTGTTCTTGAATGTGATTAATGGAATCAAAGTAGTTTGCATCTTGTCCCAAATCGGGTCGAAATCAACGCCATTTTCTTTGGCAGCTCGTTTGATTACCTTCTTGGATCTTTCAACATGTCCGTTGGTGACCAACCAGCGCAGAGATTCTTCAAGGTACCTTGGGAAAATAGAATCGAAATTTCCATTCACAAGAGAACAGAAATAGGGACAACAGCACATTCATACTGCTTTCACGTTTCCTTTCTTTAACTGTCTGTCTGTCTGTCTGTCTGTCTGTCTGTCTGTCTGTCTGTCTGTATGTATGTATGTATGTATGTATGTCTGTATGTATGTACATTCGTACGTATGCATGTGTGTATGTATGTGTGTATGTGTATATGTATGTGTGTATGTGTGTACGTATGTATGCGAGTATGTATTCTTGTATGTGTGCATGTATGTCTCTCTCTCTCTCGTTCGGACGCTCTTCTATTTTACATCTGCTCATGATGATGACGACGACGACGATGAAGATGATGATGACGTCGACGGCGATGACAACAATGTTGACGGTGATGACATGAGGACAATAGCGATAATAGCGATAACAGGTTATGATGATGATGATGATGATGATGTGATGAGGATGATGATGATGATGATGAAAATGTTGGTGATGTTGATGATGATGATGATAATAATGATGGTGATGATAATGATGGTGATGATGATCATGGTGATGATGGTGGTGGTGGTTGGGTTGATTGTGGTGGTTGTGAAAAGTGGCGTTGGAGGATTGTGTTGGTGATGATGGTGATTGTGGTGATGGTGGAAGAAGAGAATGGCGATTATGGAGGCGATGGTGGTGATTTTTTTTTTTTGTTGCTGCGGTAATTGATTCTGGAAAGAAAAGCGTAACAATCTTACCACAACTGGAAGAGTGCTACGACGTGGCTGCATGAAAAGACGATATTATTGATTTTCCAACTGTAGTTACGAAGCAGATAGGCAACGGGTGCAATGGGCAAGACAGACAGGCCCCAGGTGACACCACTCAAACCACTCATCAGTGTACGACTCGAAACTGGATACAGCTCCAACATAAGAGTGTAAGTTGATACAGCAAGGCCCTGTCAGAATAGGAACACGGGTATATAAAATTAAAATTCTACTGTACTTCAAATATTGCAGCCGAGAATATCATTTTAAAAATTTACTATATTTTATTAAAATAAAAATTATTAAAAAAATTACTGGTCTTTTCCAAAAATAAGCCCATTCGATTTTAAGCCGAAGGGCTTATATTCAGAAACTCTTTTCATGTATAGCCCCAAGCAAAATTATTCAAGCCTGTATTTAAGCCCATGGGCTAATTTTTGGAAAAGGCAAGATTTTAAGAATGAAATAAAATAAAATTAATTTTGAAAACTACAGTAGAATTCGGCTAATTAGTCATCCTTTGGAGAAAATTGAAAGTGACGAATTAGGTGAAGTGACAAATTAGCGAAAGTCGAATTAGACTAATTCTACTGTTATTAATGCTAACTGATAAATTTTACATATGATTTATTTGTCAGATTAAAATTTTTTTTATGTGAAAGAATTGATTGAACATATGTTTGTTTTGAAACCATTTAATAACCATTCTACTGAAATCAATCTTTCTTTTTTCTAATGGGATTTCAATTCAAGTAAAAAAAAAAAAAACTTTGTGCAACATTATTTACAACTTATATTTTATCGTTATAAAACGACTATTTTAATTGTATATTTCAAAAAATATGATTAAAAAATTTTTTTGTTTAAATTTATTTTTGATTCTTTTTGTACCATGTTTTTAAAGATTTACTTGTTTTTTTAGATTCTCATAATAAATAAAATAAATTATTTCAAATTTACCTAATATAAAGTATTTTAATTTCAAAAACGTTATTCTCGGCTGGAATGTTTTAAGTGCACACACCGCACCACACCACACACGCACGCACGCACGCACGCTCAACATTTTATTGATTCTTTCCATGTTGAAACCACATGTTACATGAATATTAATTTTGCCTCATTGTGAACACAGACGTCGTGGTTGAAACACAGGAATCTCAGAAACCAAGATGAAAGATTGAATCGACTAGTTTCGGTGGTTATTAAAGTCTCGTCAGGCCACGCTTGCTTTCTCTTAGCTTCGAAGAGAAAGTAGTCATACAATGTATGGAAAACGTACACAAGATCAGACGAGACCTGGCTGACAAGGGGCCACCCCGGGATTTAATCATGCGGTCTGTTTTCAGAGGAAACTAAATTGGGAAATGTATGTATATATTGGTATCTGTACGCAAGTATTTATCGGTATGTGTATATATTTTTCACTTATATATTGTCGGTATATTTCTACCGAAGACTCTCAAGTCATTTTTATTGCAAAACACAGAATCTTAAGATAGAGAGTTGTCCGAAATTTTATGAATTTTCTTGTCCATTTCCTGGTATTCAGACTTGTGCAAAAAGGGAGCACGAATTTAGAGTGGTTTGTAGACATTTGACATCTATTTCTAGCGTTTTGGCGTTGTCCCTCCAGCGCCCTGAATTGTAATTATATATTTATAATTATACACTTAAATATTAATGTGTCTTTATTAAAGAAATCTTCTTTTATCTTCGACTTGTGTCAGTCAGACGACTGCGGTCATCCTGGGGCATCGTCTTGGCGGGTTTTAGCCGACCAAATCGATCTCAGTACTTACTTTTTTAAAGTTTGGTACTTATTCTATCGCTCTCTTATATATCCTTTTATTCTTTTACTTGTTTCAAGTCATTTGACTATGGTCATGCTGGGGCATCGTCTTTAGTCGATCGAATCGACCTCAGAACTTATTCTTCGTACGCCTAGTACTTATTCTATTAGTCTCCTTTGTCGAACCGCTAAGATATGGGAACGTAAACACACCAGCATTGGTTGTCAAGCGATGTGGGGGGGGGCAAATACACACACACACACACACACACACACACACACACACACACACACATATATACGATAAGCTTCTTTCAGTTTCCGTCTACCAAATCCACTCACAAGGCTTTGGTCGGCCCGTGGCTATAGTAGAAGACACTTGCCCAAGGTTCCACGCAGTGGGACTGAAAAATATGGGTAGTTTACCCTGTTCATGCTATATTGTTAGCATTATCTTGCATTTGAGAATAAAATTATTTCCTTATATACGTATGTGTATATATGGATATATATACGTGTGTTTGTGTGTGTGTGTGTGTGTGTGTGTGTGTGTGTGTATTTGAGATCTTACCTGCATGAGGATTCCTTCCACCACACGAAAAACTATGAAGAAATAGTAATTCGGAGAAAAGCTCGACGAGAACGAGAAGATAAAAAGTAAGATATTGTTGATGACTAATACTGGCTTCCTTCCTTTTGTATCAGAAAAGTGAGGCAGGGTCAGCGCTCCAATCAAGCCACCAACTGAGAATAATGTTTGAGTGAGCTCAGATAATCCGGCTTTGTCGCATACGAGATCCCACTGAAAATGAACAAAAACAACAAAATCAATAAAGTGCAAAATTGTTATGTTTTACAATGTAGAGAAATGTCTTTTCTTTTTTCTTTTTTTGGTGGTGGAGAGTATTTTTCATATTTTGTTATATTTTGGGTAAAGACTGAACGAGTACGATCGTGAATACAAAACAACAGAAATGGGGTTCCTGCGAGGGGTTCCAGGAGTAATGTTACTCGACAGAGTACATGACTCGGAGTTGAAGGAGTGTTTCTAAGTCGAGAGGTTTCTTTGCATTAAGAGGTTCAATAGACATGGTTAGAACAGTGGTTTCCAAAGTGGGTGATACCACCACATCCCTGGGGGCGGTGGAAAGTTCCAAGGAGGCGCTGAAGAAAAGTGGAGCGATAACTGGGTGGCCAAAAGGGGGTCGATTGATGTAAAAACAACAAAATAGTGGGTTAAGTAGGTTACGTTTTATTTGTGAGCTCAACACGCTAATCACTGTGCCATTAGCATAGAAAAACCGATATTACTCGAAAAACGTTATAGGCTACAAAGAGAGAAGCAGGGAGAGAGATAGATAGATAGATAGATAGTTATTATAGACAAACAGAAGCCGGTGATTGTGTTATAACATTCAATAATGGGGTTCTTCTAAAATACGATAATATTACTTTCAACTAAGGAGGCGAGCTGGCAGAAACGTTAGCACACCGGGTGAAATGCTTAGCGGTATTTTATCTGTATTTACGTTCTGAGTTCAAAATCTGAAGAGGTCGATTTTGCCTTTCATCCTTTCGGGGTCGATAAATTAAGTACCAGTTATGCACTTGGGTCGATGTAATTGACTTAATCCCTTTGTCTGTCCTTGTTTGTTCCCTCTATGTTTAGCCCCATGTGGGCAATAAAGAAATAACAAGTATTTGAATCCTTTATTATTAATTTTTGTGTGTCATGAAATGCGTATTATGAGGATTTCTCACCAATTCTATATTTAGTTATATATAAGTCCAACTGTTCATGTCGAGGTGTCATTTTAACAATGTTTTTATCTCAGAAGTTATATTGTTTTCAGATGTATTACATTAGATCCTATTTTAAAGGCTATTTCTATGTACAAATTTATCTGTCACCTAATATCGCATGAGGTTCAGGTACCGTAATCTAACCTCCACTGATACAATCATGAGGTTTCTGCTTTGTATATTGATACATCGAAGTTCAAATGCACTATCTAGGGCGATCTAGGAAGCAGTATTAAATTCTAAGTTATTCTCACAAATAACAAATTCTCGTTCATTAAGCAAGACATTTTGTGAGATAAAAGCTAAGAGTTCAATGTAATCGACTTACGCCATCGCCTTAAAATTACTGACCAAGATTTGAAATTTGAAACCGATCTATTAGTATTCTTTTTTCTTCTCGATTGTAAATAATACTGCTTTCGTTTAGGTATTTCAAGTCAACCATGATGCTTATATAACATTGCCCACTTTTTCGACTTTAAGTCTCAAATGTTCATGTATACTCACAATAAGATATATTATGTTTAAAAATACAAGATCGTCAAACATTTAGCAACCTCAGTAGTAAGATAATGGTGGGTCGACAATCAATTATCGTTTAGCTTGTATCACTGGAGATTTTGTGTAACAAAACAGGATTTTCTAAAATTCGTTGAAAATAATGAATTTGTCACGAAAGATTATATAGCCCCAGACATTCCAGACTTTTCCCATTAGTGATCCGCTTTTTAAAAACAAATTTTCCTGATGCATTAAGTTTTCTTGGCGACCCCAAAGTAAAGAAATTAGCAAATAAACAATTAAAACTATTCCCTACTCCCCAACTCCCTCTCTTCCTCCACTCCTCCTCCTCCCCCTTCTCGGGAACAAATCGTCTGCGTTTATGTACGCAAAACACTTTGTATCTCGTGGCGGCACTATTATGATTCCGTGAAGAAGTGAAGAGAAGAAACAAGTGACTATCGTATCACGTGGCCTTACTCGTATGGTATGACAGTCATCAGATTTTACTTAATTTTGTGGCACATCAAGTGATTATCGCCGACATATTAATGTGTTGCGGCACATCGTTTCGTAATCTCTTGCATAGTCTATTGAATTTATCATGGCTATAAACTTGCACTTATTTTTATCGCCCTCTTCGGGATTCGAACTTACAAAGGAGAAACCAATCATTTAGACTATTTTAATTCAACATGTTTAATCTGTCACTTCAACGTTAAACCCATTTGGGGCACCCGTCGATCATAAGTGATGATGCACCTTCACACGTATGCACTGGCCAGAGCGGGATTTTTATTTAGAAGCCTCGGTAGTAGCTCATAGATGCAAGTCCCCTGCTCTTCATGACACCGCTGTTTATCCAAGGGAAAGACCGTAGTCTTAGACCTGGTGTAGTTTAAGCTCCAGCGTGGTCGCAGGCGTCGCTATCAGAACGGAAAGGTCTGAAACGAATCCCACAGCGTAACCCGTCCGACGCTCAAACCAGTTCTAGGGTTAGTACTTGCTTATCGACCCCAAAAGGATGGAAATTACAAAGTTGGCCGCAACGGGATTTGAACTCAAATCGTAGAGCGCTGAAACAAATGTCTCGCCAACCTTAAGAAATAAGGGCGTTGGGGATAATATAAGATAACAGCAGACTAAGGTAAAGGTCATTTCTTGAAGACTTATCTCTTAATTGTTAAAGAAGGAGAAATTTGCGTCGTTTTAGCGGGGCCCCTCCGTTGCAAGCATGTGAACCAGATAACCATTCTGAGGATAATTTCATCCTACCACTCTCAGTGACCCCTGAATAGAGTTAAGGACGCTGTTCTTGCTTCTTTCATTGAGCCGTTAACCTTTCACTGTTATCAAATTTCTTGGTCATATCTTAATGATATTGTTCATCCACACACACACACAAATAATAATAGAAATTATATTTTCTAGGTCTCCAACACTATCAGTATCTCCTGTACATGTGGTTTTCATATTCTTGCTCTGGAAAGAGATAATTGAAGAATTACGTGAAAAAAATTTAAGGAAAATCTGAGAAATTGACCTTTATAAAAAGCGTCACCAAGAGTGTCTCTACTTCTCGCAGCATGCGGAGAGGAATTTTTCAAAGCCGTGGGTAATCCCGTTTTCCGCAGTTAAGGGCTATTAAGATTTTGAGAGGATTTCCGCATTCAAAGAGTTAAAAAAAAAAACGTTCTAAGTAATGATGTTTAAATTGCTTACCTCCGATACAAAAGATTGATGTTTTCCTTCTTCGTAAGTATATCCGTTTATACATGCTAACGTGTGGTTCGAACTGTTACTGCTCCGACTGAATATTTCTATCTGACATTTTCCGTACACTACGTCGTGAGTGTCATTGCTCTCGTAGCCATAGTCGTATAACTGAGATATGTTCAAATTAGCACATCTGGAAGTGGGAATTGAACCTGAAACAATAACAAAGCATTTTAATAGTATTTTACGCATTTATTTTTTACTGAATTCAGTGATTGAATCACGGACATGCTGGAGCACCACTTTTGACGGTTTCAGTTGATCATATCGATCTCAAGAATTTATTTAGTCTTATACTGTAATGGCTAAGGTTTACCTTCTTGGTGTAAAGGAACACAAATCGATACACGGATTTACCTTAGTGTACAAAAGCATACATACATACACACACTCATACATACATACACGAACGCAAGCACACACACACACACACACACACACACACGCACACGCACATGCACTCTCTCTCTCTCTCTCTCTCACACACACACATACTCCATATTTACCAGCACTCTCGCATAAGACGCACCCTATTTTATAAATATATTTTGTGGATAAAATAAATTTTGTCGTACTCTTATTGAAAGATATTTTTAAAGTGGTTTTGTGGGGCAGAAATGTATGCTTCTGCGCCTGTAAATATATTACCGTGACACTATAATGGAATAATGCATGAAACCATAAATTTACCTGAACTAAACTACGATATGGTAGTTCTGCATTTCACTTTATCCTCTTTCAGATCATATTCGATGTATGAAGGAAGAGCAGTAACAGAAGGAAAAAGAACCTCCGTAGACCAAAGGTAAAGACAAGCCGTAAGGGGACATGGAAAATACAAAACGAAACAATTGTATATATCTATACTTAAAATGAATTTTGATTTAACGTCAAAATTAAGAAAATTTGTAGGAAGTGACGCTTATGGAAGAGGTAGAGCGTCTTTCGATCTTAGGGAAAAGGATAAAAAAAATTTGATAGGCTCAGAACTAGAAAAAAGAGCGATTGACCCATCGAACGGTCAATTTTTAAAAAATACATTTCTAGCATTCGACTGACAAATAATCTTTATTTACCGTTTAGTGGTGGAGGTGAAGTTGATGGGTAGTTGTGGTGATGTTGATGATGATGGAGTTATTGGTGGTAAGGTTACCATCACGAAAGCCAACGTTCGAAATCAACTAAAACCTCTAGAAAAGTGGAAAACAGTAGGGCCACCAGACCTTTTTCATAGTTACTGGCTGAAAAGGTTTCAGAAATCACGGAATGTCAATGGTTCAATAAAATGAGAAGACATGGAGAACGACTGCGGTTAATATAAGGATAAATCGGCCTAATAATGAAAGAATGATGTTCAAGCACAAAGTCCAAGAAACACAGTGCTTAAAGATTTTTACAAGTGGTGTCAGTAAATATTCCGCCTGTACATAGAACAACATAGAATGGGTCCGCAGAAAGCAAAGTTGCCCTGTTGAAAATCCAGCCTGAGAACATGCTGTATAGGCTAGTAAGAGTATACTGGACACACCGGCCAACAACAATACATCTTAACAATCCTGTTACCTCTAACATTTAATCTCCTAGTTATTCTGATTTAAATCTTCTGAGCTACTGTGTCTGGAGCACCGTTGAGAGAAAGACCAACAAGCATGCTCACAATACCAAGGGCTTGCAGATATTTGTCTTGGGGGATTTTATGGTAAACATGAATGAAGATTCTTTGTTCAACGTATTTAGTCATTTCAGAAGCCGTATCGAAGAAATAATCGATAAAAAGCCTAGGCCTGGAGTGGTACTTTATTTTATCGACCCCCAAAAGAATGAGAGGTAAAGTCAACCTCGGAGGAATTTCCACCTCAGAATATGAAGAATCGGAAGAAATGCTGCAAAGTATTCTGTCCGGCTTGTTAACGATTCTGTCAGCTTTTCACCTTCAAAAAAATTGGCTTCGAAAAAGGGACATGGATAAAAGGCAAGACAAATGACCCCTGTAGAAGGCATTAATTAGTCACTCCTGACTAGAAGGTAAAAAGGAAAAAAACCTCTTTCAGTGGATACAAGATCATGGCCCTTCCACCAAAACGGTGGGGGATATCTAAAATCTACAAAAGAAAAGATAAATATTTTTTAACACCTACCGATAAATACAATCTTCAGCAAAGCAAAAGCGCAAGGAATCACGGAAATGTCACTGAGCAGGTATTGGGTGACCTGGAAGAAACCTTTTGGTTTCAAACTGACCAGTAGAGAATCGACGTCGATCATTTTGTCCGCTGTTTAACCGTAACACTAATTATTACTTCTTTGGAAATGTTGATAATGTCGACGAAGATGACAAAGACGACCAGGACGACGGTGATGACGACGGTGATGACGATGATACTGATCTGGTGATGACAATGCCGTGGATGAAGTCGATACTGCTGCAAATATAATCGTCGTTGAACTTTGTGTTAGCTTCAATGCGTTTGTATTTTTCGACGTGTATCACAGCTACACTCCACCATTCTGGTTCTGATAGTTTATGATTCCTCTCTCTATAAGTTATATTGTTATCATTGTAATGTAGTTGTAATGTACCAATCGGCTACGCTTGATGGGGGTGGCTAAAGTTATGTCAGAAACTGATATGGCAAGGTAGAAGGTTGGTCGCATTACAACAACTGTCATACAGAAAGATCGTTTCTACGGTCCATAGCACAATCCCACACGCAAACACACACATATACGCAAACAGAAACACATGCCAAAAGATACAAACATACAACTACAAACACATTCACCCATACACGCAGCCACTCAGTGATTAAGCTAAAATTGGACAAGACGGTAACTGAAGAAAAGAGTAATGTGCGTGTGTATGTGTGTGTGTGTGTTTGTGCGTGTGTGTGCGTGTACATAGACATAATGTGTAGGTTTCTCTATATACGAATACACATACACACACACGTTCGCACGCTCACACACACATACTCACCACACACATATATAACAAACATGAGTTAAGAGAAATAGCTCAAAGTGGCCAGTGGTATATACATAGACAAATACAGGTGTATCAAATGCCATACAAAACAAAAGGCATGTGCCTGTGTGTGTGTGTGTGTGTGTGTGAGTGTGTGAGTGTGTGTCTGAGCGTGTGTGTATACCCATTTTTATTGTTTTATTTGTTTCAGTCATTTGACTGCGGCCTTGCTGGAGCACTGCCTTTAATCAAACAAATCGAGCCCAGGACTTATTCTTTGTAAGCCTAGAACTAATTCTATTGGTCTCTTTTGCCGAACCGCTAAGTTACGGGGACGTAAACACATCAACATCAGTTGTCAATCGATGGTAGGGACACACGCACACACTTATATATCTTCAACATCCTGAAACAACCCTTATTCAGGGACCTTTTGACTGGGATGGACTACTCAACTTGCAGAAAATTCTGACTGGGCCCCACCTGCAAGGTCACGTGCTGTTTATCTTGATATGGGATCACCATGTTGTGCTCATATGGTTTTGATGCATGTGCCTGGTGTACCCTTATCAGACGGGTAGTCATGATGGGTATGCTGGGCTTCATATATTTGTACCCTACTTTGATGGCATGCGCTGCTCTCTCACTCAATAATAATAATAATAATAATAATAATAATAATAATAATAATAATAATAATAATAATAATAATAATAGCAAGCTTACAAAATATTATTATCATTATTTACAAACGTCTAAAATTGGCACCGCTTACCAAATAATCGCGGAAAGGAATGAGAAGAAAAAAATTGAGAGAACGAAAATGTGGAGAAATAATTAAATTTTCAGGGATTTATATATGTGAGTGTGCATGTGTGTGTGTGTGTGTGTGTGTGTGTGTGTGTGTGTGTATACACACACATACACACACTTCAGTTTATTGCAGGAAACAGAACTTGTATTGGTATAGGGATCGTAGATCCACTCGAATATATTTGCTGAATACAAACCTTTATGACATTACACAAACACTTGAAAAGTAGTAGACTCTCACACATAAATATTTACGATTTTATCAAACTCTCTTCCTCTCTCTTTCTCTCTCTTTCTCTCCCTCCTTCACATTCCGTTCTTTATCTCCCTTTCTCTCTTTGCGTTTCACATTACACTTTCACTCCCATATCCTCGCCCTCTCCCTTTCTCTTTGACACACATAAACGCAGATATTTGACAAACAACGTTTCAACCGAAATTATATTAAACCCTACGGAAACCTCTTGTAGATTATTTTATCTGAGATTAATTTTGCTTGAATGGTGACTACGGGAACCTTTGGCTTACTTCCTATGGCTTACTTCCTATAGATAATTTTCTTTAATTTCTTTTGCCATAAAAAACTTACTTCTTTCGAAATTTCCTTTGTTCTTTCTTTCTTTCTTTCCTTTGATGGTACCTCCAAGGAACAGTTAGCGACCGACAATTTGAAGTTTCATCGGTATCCTGCAGTTGGTTTCCAAAAAATGCTCTTCTAGAGGAACAGGTCTTCTTTTCCTATGTGAGTCCCACCCTGCAACCTTAGTCAGGACATCAACCGGTTCCCTCAGTTCAGTACAGCACCCGGTAACACCACACAGCTGCTGTGATGACTCTGGTAGGTCTCGATGCTGTCACACCCCGGGTCTCACGAAAGTCTTCTCTGAGGCCGAAATCACAAGCGGACACTTCGGACCATCAAACCTCCCAACCACTTGTCATCTTCTCAGGGGTGGGGCTTCTTTGAAATTCTCGGCTGGATGTTGCCCCTTAACACCAGCCCCTTCAAGTTTCCTGACTCTCCTTTATCTTCTCTTACCTTCTTCTTACTCTTCATTCTTGTAACACAGTCAAAACTCAGATACCCTTTTTCACCACACTCTAAATGGGAACTTTCTACTGCCGTCCTTGTGCCCTTGTGCTTCTTGTGCCCTGGCTTCCCACAGTGCCAGCAATTTCCTCCAACCTTCTCTTGTTCTTTCTTCTTCATATATATATATACATATATAGATATATATATTAATTTATCAGCAAGTTTTAATGTGTACTTCTTAGCTTCCTTTTCTTCTCAATTATCAGGATTGGGTGTATGACAGCAAATGAATAAATTAAATGCAACACTAGGCGTTTCCCATATCTGCACAGCGTTCACTTTACAAATAACGGCAGCGGATGTAAACAATGTATATTTGTGTGTGTGTATGCGTGTGTGCGCGTATGTGTGCGTGTACATTTATGCATGTATGTATGTACGTATTGTATCTTATTTCTTTGTTGCCCACAAGGGGCTAAACATAGAGGGGACAAGCAAGGACAGACAAAGGGGTTAAGTCGATTACATCGACCCCAGTGCGTAACTGGTACTTAATTTATCGACTCCGAAAGGATGAAAGGCAAAGTCGACCTCGGCGGAATTTGAACTCAGAACGTAGCAGCAGACGAAATACCGCTAAGCATTTCGCCCGGCGTGCTAACGTTTCTGCCAGTTCGCCGCCCTATTATCCGTTATATGAAACAAAAACATTAAATTTAAGAATCCGTCTATCTAGCATACTTAATGTAAACACACACTTGACAGGAAAGGGTTATTTATCTAAAGATAACATCTCTAATGTGTGTGTGTGTATATATATGTAGGTATATATATATATATATATATATATATATATATATATATATATATATATATATATATATATATATATATATATATATTAATAGTAATGGTAAGACAACGAAAGAATGAAAGAGACCTCGATATTATGTAAATAGAAGTATTTATCTGTAATATAATATGTGACTGGCAACCGAAAAATTGTCACCTATTATATATATATATATATATATATATATATATATAAATATATATATATATATATATATATATATATATATATATATATATATATATATATATATATATATATATATATATATATATATATATATATATATATATATATATATATATATATATATATATATATATATATATATATATATATATATATATATATATATATATATATATATATATATATATATACATAGGCGTAGGAGTGGCTGTGTGGTAAGTGGCTTACTTACGAACCACATGGTTCCGGGTTCAGTCCCACTGCGTGGCACCTTGGGCAAGTGTCTTCTACTATAGCCTCGGGCCGACCAAAGCCTTGTGAGTGGATTTGGTAGACGGAAACTGAAAGAAGCCCATCGTATATTTGTATATATATATATATATATGTATATATATATATATATATATATATATATATATATATATATATATATATATATGTGTGTGTGTGTGTGTGTGTGTGTGTGTGTGTATGTTTGTGTCTGTGTTTGTTCCCCCAGCATCGCTTGACAACCGATGTTGGTGTGCTTACGTCCCCGTAACTTAGCGGTTCAGCAAAAGAGACCGATAGAATAAGTACTAGGCTTACAAAGAATAAGTCCTGGGCTCGATTTGCTCGACTAAAAAGGCGGTGCTCCAGCATGGCCACAGTCAAATGACTGAAACAAGTAAAAGAGTAAAAGAGTATACACGTATATATATACATATCTATACTTACACATATACATACATACAAAATAGAGAAAAGGACCAAAGTTCATGAACTCGTCCATGAAAATCCACAGTCACATATAGAAAAATTTAATAAGTAAATACACTAAAAAGAACTATAATAAAATACAAAGTAATAATCATTAAAATTATTTTAATGATTATTATTTTAATGATTATTACTTTGTATTTTATTATAGTTCTTTTTAGTGTATTTACTTATTAAATTTTCTATATGTGACTGTGGATTTTCATGGATGAATTCATGCACTTTTGTTCGTTTCTCTAAAATTATATATTTATGTATTTTATACTGTGAAACTTAGTTTAATTTTAATTTTTGATAAATTGAATTTAATTGAGTTTTTACCTGTAAATTTGGATTGTTATCCTTAATATTATTATTATCATCATCATCATTATTATTATTGTTATTATTTTATTATTATTATTATTATTATTATTATTATTATTATTATTATTATTATTATTATTATTATTATTATTATTATTATTATTATTATATATATGTAATATATATATATCTTCAGATGGAATACATTTTGTTGATGTTACCATCATGGAACAGTATACTATACACAGACATTCACTCTCTTTCTCTCTCTCTCTCTCTCACACACACACACAAACACACACACACACATACACATACATATATGCATAGACATACACATGACATATTCTATATCACAATATATAGGTTTATACACACACACACATATGAATATACATGCATACGCATACATACGCATACGAAAATATATACACGCAGATACACATATATTTATACATATACATTATATATGGCTAAGCATACACGTGACATATACTCTACAATATATACGAGTATTTATATATATATATATATATATATATATATATATATATATATATATATATATATATATATTTATATATATATATATATATATATATATATATATATATATATATATATATAATATAACGTATATATATATATATATATATATAATATAACGTATATATATATATATATATATATATATATATAATATAACGTATATATATTATATATATATGTATCTGCATATATGTATATATATATATATATATATATATATATATATATACTATATATATAAAGAGAGAAAGAGAAACAGACAGATAGATAGATAAATAGATAGATAGATAGCTACAGATGGATAGATAGATATACACACACACACACACACACACACACACACACAAGTATGTATGTAGTAATTATGTGGCTGAACAATTATATTAAATATATTAAATACACCAAGACGAAATATGTATATACAGAATGTATACATTATAAACGAGAGAAAGCAAAAGGTGGAGACTTTCAGCTGATGAATATTTAAGTATAAATATGCAGATATCTATATTAATAGGTGTAACTTACACAGAGTACAAACGACAGAGAAAATTAAAGGGGTGGAAGAAAGGTGTTATAAGTCCATAAACTGTTTCTGGAGGCTCGGCGATCCATAATGTTGTTGGTAGATTTAGTATATCACAATACGCGACCGTATGGGTGCATTTAACATTTGATGAAACGTGCCTTCGTCGTCAGAATTGAAAAGATCTTACATTTCAGATCTTAATGAAGAAAAGATCAAAGATGGAATCATTAAACGTGAAGTGCTAGGGTTTATTAGAGGGGGGTATTCAGACAGGGAATGGTGAGAGGAGAAAAAGATAGTTCAAGAAGAGTGAGGGGTTAATAATGAGGACAGTAAAGGAATGGTAGTAGAGGTGGAGAGTAGGAAGGTGGGGTAGATAGTACTTGAGTGGTAGTTTGTTGTCTCGGGTTTGTTAAAGTTTATGGACGAAAGCTATAGAGTTATTGGTTGAGACTGAGAAAAGGAATGGTAAGTAAAGTGTCTAGTTCGGTAGCTGTGGGAGATTAGTAAGGTGTCTAGAAAGGTATGAGAGAAGATAGAGGGGGGTGAGTTGGTGGTCAACATAGCAGTGGTTAGTCGGATAATGAATGCGGGCTGGTATTGGAGAAGGAGTACTACGATACGTAGAGGTGTTTGAAATTGAAAAGAGCGAAGTAAGAGGGTGAATGGGTTGACAGGTGAGAATACAAATGAGGGGGGGTAGTATTGAGTGCTTTTGGTTGAGAAGGAGAAATGAAAGACGGACACTTGTGAGGGCGGGGAGGCTATAAGGGAGGTGGGATGTAGGGGGTTACAGTAATTTACAAAATGAACAATGACAAAGATTAATCTAATAAGGTGGGTGGTATTTGCTGAGGTGGTTAGTTGCTATACAGAGAATATCTGGATTTCTTCTGTGAATTATATATATATATATATATATAACATTAAGATTCAGTTGAATTAGGTGCTTAAATTGAGACAAAAGCCAGTTCAGTGTAGTCCACACAGCTCCAAGTTAGGTGAACAGAATGTAAATAAGTAACAAGGATGTCTACGTTTCAATACATTACGGCCGTTTCGAGCGGCTCCATTTAATCGGCCAATGAAAACATTGCATCAATTTGAAAGAAACCACTCTCCTCAGACGTAGATGATCATATAGATTACCAACATGAAGGATAAACCATTTTAAACAAATTTATATCAATACCAGAAACCAAAATAATTACCTTGTTACCTTATGTTATATTTGTGGCAGAATGAGTTTAGAAAAAAATGCATATTTTATTAAACCTGCTATAATTTAGAGAGTAACAGAGGAAAATAGTGGGGTCAAGATATAGTTGCAAAAGGCAGTAACTCTTTGACTGCCTCTTCATGTGCAATTTTGAAAGCCTTTGCAAGAGTTTTACATCTAAAACATGTCCCCTAAACACGTCCATTACATTAGGCAGATGCAATGCTGCCAGAATAAAATGTCTGCCGGAGCAAGGAGCACGATTTTTATATAATTTTACTTATGTTTAATGAGTTCTCATTACCCACAACAATTGCATTTTTACTTCACTTGGGTTGATTTACTCCGGTTTGCTAACCTCTGCTCGTTGAAAGATAATTCACAGCAATACTTATCAGGAGATAACATCTTTTATGAACGTTCTGTGTTTAAAAATATAGGAGACATCGGAGGGAGACGAAAATCGTCTC
This sequence comes from Octopus bimaculoides, assembly GCF_046866305.1. Lineage (NCBI taxonomy): Eukaryota > Metazoa > Mollusca > Cephalopoda > Octopoda > Octopodidae > Octopus > Octopus bimaculoides. Next base: position 77,422,271 of record NC_142938.1, on the reverse strand, counting down.
AGCAACAGCTTGCGAGAATGCTAGATGCATTTCGACTTCATTGGGCATCTCGTCTAAGCGTGTGACTGGTCGTGAGTACATGCCAATAATAAGACCCAACGAGGCCGAAAATGCATCTAGTTTTCCAATTCGCAGCTACAGGGGCGATTTTCGTCTCCCTTCCCTTTATATTGTATTTTTTAACCCAGTGCGTCCATAGGAGATATTAAATCTGAATCAATAACGCAGTAAATTGCCTTTCGATGATATATTTACATCAAGTATATATAGATAGTTATTTTAATTTAATATTGCTTCACTGTGTACACCGGATTCTTTTTCCGCTGGGCGTGTATTCGCAATACCAGTGAACGTTTCTTCACTGTTTCCTAAAAATCGAAGGCAACAGCTTCCGTCTAAGCACATAACTGAGTGAGTATACGCTGATGATAAGGCCCAATGTGGCCGAAATGCATCAGGCGTTCTCGCTATCCACTATTAGGACGTTTATATATATTGTTTCGAGACATAGTATGTCCATAAGAGATGTTATCTCTGGACGAGTAACGTAGTATATTTCCCGTCAACGATATATGTTCACATTAATACAAAGACAGATTTTTAATTTTAAGCCTGTTTTATTGCATATAACGGATAATTGATAGAATACATATATACATACATGCATACATACATAAATGTATTCGCACACATACGCACACACACGGATACATACACTAATATATATATTTACATCCGTTGCCACTATTATAGTGACCGCTGTGCAGATAACAAGTGAAACGTGCTATATCTGATTTATTTATTTGTTGCAACGGACCCCCATTTCGATAAGCGAGAAGGAAAAAAATGCAAAGAAGTACAGAATCAAAACTTGTTGATAAATTAAGTAGATAGTATTTAAAAAATAGAACCAGTCTTAAATGCGTTAATGTCTGAATATATATAACGTCTGCTCGTCGACTTTATACAGCATTGCATACTGAGAACAAAATCTTTTCAGATTTTACTGCTTGTTCTTATCGGACACAATAGCACAACAGAAAAAACTGCTTAAACCGAAGTGTAAAAATTTTAATTAAATACTGAGTTGTTTTTTATGGAGGTAACTTGATCCTATAATTTTAGCCAATGCTAAAGAATCTAAAGAGAAAGTGGGTTTCTGGATGTCAATTGTTTTCATTAGCAGGTAAGTTTATTACATTTCAGAAGCTCGCTTTGCAGACAAATGCTTTCACCGCGAAGCATCTAAGACAAGTGTTCTTCTAACAATAGCTCCGAGCAAACCAATGCATTGCGAGTGAATTTCGTACATGAAAGATGTGGGGAATCCCCCCCCCCCATATATATATATATATATATTTATATATATATATATACACTCTCTCTTTCCTTTCCTGAGCGTCCAATAATACTATCCATATCACGTCCTCACTTTGTTGTTTTTTTGTTATTGTTTTTTTGAACTATATATATATATATATATATATATATATATATATATATATATATACATACATACATACACACAGGGTGCGTAAGATATTCGAGGACAGATTTACGTTTATAAAAAAAAAACAGATATATAATAACAGATGATAACTTTATTTATTAAAAAATGCTATGAGGATAAAAATAAACCTTCTTTTCTATAATGTTATTCAATAAAGCCACCTTCAGCTTCAACAAATGCTTCTATATGAGACCTAGATCATCTCCATGCTCGAATCAAGTGGTCCTGGTTCATTTTGGACATTACTTTGACTATGGCAGCTTTCAACGAATCTTTAGTGTAATGTGCGTGTTCATTGATCTCTCTCTCTCTACAACGCTCCACATGTAATAGTCCAATGGATTGAGATTTGGGGAATTAGGAGGCCAAATGCTAGGGAATATGTGATCATGAAAATTTTCAGCCATCCATTCCTGTGTCACTAGAGTCATGTGTGATAGTGTAGAGTCTTACTGAAACACATATGGCCTTCCATTGCATACACTGTCTATCCAGGGCTTGACAATTATTTCCAGGACCTCAATGTAGACAGCAGAGTTAACTCTAAGACCTTGTGGAAAGAAGTAAGGAATCATCACATATCCTTCATTGCTGACAATCCCTAAAACCATGACAGTTTCAGGAAATTTTGTATGCATAACACTTGGAACCTCAGAAGGATCTGCACATAACCCTCTGAATTTCTTTTGTTAATATATTGATTTTGGTCGAAGTTTTTCTCGTTTGAGAAAAACCAAATCAAATTTTCTACTGGATTTTTCAGTTTGTTTAAGAGTCTTTTAGATCTGATGTAGTGATTTTCTTTTGCTTTTTCTGACAAAATTGACCTTTCCTCATCATATAAGATGTCTTCGTGGACAATATTTCTGAATTCCTTCTGACACATGGAGATTTTTTGCAAGTGACCTCATGGACTTTCTGGGATTGTAATCAATGGTCTGTTGAACTTGCTGGATAAATTCAGGTGTTCTGATGATTTCAGAGTGTTTAGAATGTTTTTATGCTTTGATGCTGGTGACACGTTTCCATCTTCAGTCTCTAGTTCCTTACAAGCTTTGTAGACTAAAGATCTGGCAACTTTTAAAATCGAGATATTTCTAAATATCTATGCTCAGCCTTTATAAACACAATAACATCATGCCTCTTCATTTCTTGAGTAAGCTGAGGGGCTGCCATTATTATTTTCTGAAACAAGGAATTAGCAAAAAAAATGCAGCAATGACCCCAAAAAGGTATGTCCTCAAATACCTTACACACTCTGTATATAAATATATATATATATATATAAGCATACATATGTGTGTGCATGTGTATGTATGTCTGTGTGTGTGTGTGTGTGTGTGTGTGTGTGTGTGTGTGTGTGTGTGTGTGTGTGTGGTGTGCGTGTGCGTGTTGGCTTGTTCGCTTAGCAAGCGGGGTAGCAGCATTCGAAAGCTACAACAATGCAAGGAAGGGCGATGTGACCAGCGATATATAACAACGATACAGTGATATATATATATATATATATATATAAAAACAAATAGTAAATGAGTGTATGCATATATACGTACAGGTATGTGCATACCGACATCCACCTGTATGTATAGGTGCATATCTGGGTACAGGACATTGCAAACAAACGTAGACGAGAACACACGAGCCACACAGAGAACATTCTCCTTCATCAGCCACCCACGTTTTAACACCGGCGTTTCGACGAGCTTGGGCAGGACGCATCGCTAAAACGGCTCGTCCCATGGATCGCAGATTAAATTTGTATACGCAAATTAAATCTAGCCATGGAGGAATGTAGTGGCGGACAAAAAACAAGACAGGAAAACAAACAGAAAAGGCTTTACGGCCAGACGAGAAAAATTATGTGTGTATGAACGCGATGAGGCACGGACCCGAGAGGGACAAAGTGGTGCGTGCGTTGCTTGGCGAAAGCCAAGGAAAGAAAGGATTATTGACCGGAAGCATGTGACCATGCCGGTGTAAAGGGAAGAGAGAGAGTGGTAGAGGGAGAAACAGAGGGAGGAAGTAGAAGAATAGGTGAGCAACGAGAGGAAAAGAGAAAGAGAGGAAATACGAGGGGGAAAAAGAGATACGTAGTAGTAACAGAGGAAGAACGAGAGGGATAAAGCGAGATACGTAGTAGTACAGAGGAAGAACGAGGGGGGAAGGAAAGAGAAAGAGATAGAGTAGCGTCAAAGGATATGAGTTTACGAAAACTACTTACATTTTGGAAGATATATATATATATATATATATATATATATATATTATCTACTATAATGGAGAAACTGCTTATTAATTAAGTATGTAACAATTACTAAAAGTACTAAAAGACAGCAATTATTAAATGGTTGACCGTCTGGAAATATTTTTATAAATTCATGTTCTAAGAAATTTCCTACAATTTTGATTTCTCAAGTTTATTGGATTTTTTAAAACTCCAATTTCTTGCATATTTAAATATTCATTGCATTCATTGCGTCCAATTCTTCACAGAATTAAATATTCATTTCATTCACTATGGAGTACCCCATTTTTATTTGCAAAGTACCACTTTCCCTTTTAATGTTTTCATTTCAAGTTTTAATTCGCTATTTGGAAAAACCGACAGTTTATTATAATAATATATATGTAATGTAGAAACATTATTTATTGAAGGAAAATTTTTTTTAAATACCTGTATAATTTAAAAAAAAATTTAAAAGTGATTTTGTTGTTATGGCAGTTTGGAACGCTATAAGCCTTAAAACAATAATTATCCGGGCCGATTTTGGCCATTTTCCCTTTTTACTCCAACATGTAGTGATGTCACTCCCACATGTATTGATGTTTTTTTAATATTTTTCTCCCATTAAGCACATTTTATGGAATGATGATGCCGAAGTAACGCACGCGTGGTCCATTGGTGGAAGAAAAACAACAAAATAAATCGTAATCTAAACTTTTAGCCTCACCGTCGGCTTGAAACCACGACCTGTTCACAGTCAAAACTTCGTGCTGCATCACTTTTGTGAAGTTTTGTCAGTGAACAGGTTGCGGTTTCAAAGCGACGTAAATATTTTGACACAAATGAGATTTAAATGTTGAAGGGAAACAAAAGGTTTTTGTGTGTTCTTGAAAGGCTTACAAACATTTTCCACGCTGCAATTGTTTTTGTTTCAGCACACGATCTCAGATCAAGTCACTTGCTATGCAAATACATTCCCCCTAATTTTTTGAAAATCACTGTGGATAAATACCAGCAATGACCTTCTCAGGCTCTCCAATATTTTAATTTCTAAATAGAAATAATCGGGGACAATGCGTGGGGTTGTAAAAATTTCATAATTTCTCAAATTTTCTTTTTTATAGCACATAAATGCATTTATCAGGGAAAATATTGAAAAACATCAATACATGCATGAGTGATAAAGAAACGAGGAGGGTTATCTTTGGATGTGCCAGAAACAACAGCCAAATCGTCCTTAAATAACTCACTTTCCCCTCTGAAAATATTAATAATTTTCTTTTTTATTTATTTTTTTTTTTTACCGAAAATGCTCTTCCCATGGTTTTAAAGTGCAAAAGAAAAAAAATTGGCCAAAACAGGTCCAAAGTAGAATGATGATGGAGGGGTGTTGTAAAAAAAAAGTTTTCAAAATGTTTTCATACAAAGATACCCCCACCAACCCTATCATTTCGAAGGCTGTGGTTAAAAAACTGGGGAAAATCCTCGAATGAATTCTCCCCTCAAATTTCTTTAAAATCAAGAAATTCGTCATCTGATCAGTAACATGCCTAATAAGGTCCTCGCGTTGAAAAATACAAAGAGCATTTCTACTAAATATTAAATATTCACCTTATAATAATTAATAAATAATTTGAATGTATAATTCCATATTTAAATAAATTTTAATAATTTTAAGGATGTCTATTTACTTTTATCATGTCTGTGTGTCTTACTCCTGTGTGTGTGTGAGTGTGTGTGTGTGTGTGTGTGTGTGTGTGTGTGTACACATATACACACGGACACACTATGTATGTCAAGAACTCATTGTCAGCTGTCTCCTCATTCATGCCTTGATATGCAGTTTGTAATGTATTTCGAAAAACGATATCTTGACAATTCAACATTCTACTATGGTTGTGCTTGTTGAGATATTTTAGTATTGCTGTTAAAAGCGTAAGTTAGGAATTCCAGCAATTCTTCACCGAAGTTTGATGTTTTGATAATAATTAATAAATAATTTGAACGTATAATTTCATATTTTAATAAACGTTAACGATAATAAGCGTGTCTATTTACTTCTGTCATGTCTGTGCACATAATCTGGGCAAACCTTCAGAGCAGTGGGTGATACCACCCCTTAGTGGGGGTGAACAGTAAAAAGATTTTTTATGGTTACTGGTGACACAGGAAATGGTAGGGAGCGATGGTTGCACCTGCGCAGTTTTTTTAATTATTCTTTGTCTTCAATTGAAACATTGACTTTTAAAGCATTATCAAATGTAAAATATATTAGACTACTTGTCAGGCACAGTCATAGCAATTATGACAATGATAACAGACGTGGAAATGTGTAAAAGTAAATTAACACAAACCGAATACAAAGATATCAACAATGTGTGTAAATTACAAACAAGAAACAAAAGTATGATTTAAGACATTCTCAAAATCTGTTCCACACACGCAACCACTGCACCTGTAGTGTTGGGTAACGTTCTGACTTGTGTGTGCATATCTTTCAATATTTATATGCGGCGGATTTAATTTTGTTGTATCATGACAAGGGGCCATTAAAAAAGTATTTACAGCAGACAGAAGTGATTTAAGAAGAGGTTGAGAAGCACTGGTTTAGAGGATGTGTCCTATTTCTTGATAATCGCTGGACCCCTCCTACGGATTTAAGTTTTTTAAGATTGTGGAAATATTTTAAGAATTACGCTTATAAACACAAGTATAAACACAAGTTTGTACTATTATACATAATATAGTGCAGAGAAAAAAGCCACGCTTGACTGAGGAAGTTTAACAATAACAAAACGTGTCATATGTTATCACTGCTGCTGAATAAGAACAAATTAAAATAACATTAAACGTGGAGCAAACGTTCATAGCATAAGCATTATTATATATACTAGCTTACCCCGTGCCGTCAAAAACGACGAATAATTGTAATATTTTAGATATAAATATGAATGGTAAATCAAATTAATACACTTGTCAATGTTCACATACATTCACATAATTCTCTTGTACACATACAGACATACACACATAGACTCACACAGAGTTGAAGCGGTGTTTGCTTTTCCTTTTCAACGTTGAATGTTCACCATCCCACCAGTTTGCCATCGCCCCTTTCTTCCTTATTCATCTATCATCCCTTCCTTTCTCATTCATATGTTGTGACGGAGAAAAACACAAAAGTATTATTATAGTAGCTGTCTATATATACATACACACACATATATATATATATATATATATATGATATAGTATATAATATAAGGTAATACATACATATATATATATGTGTATATATATATATATATATATATATATATATATATATATATATATATATATATATATATATATATATATATATATATATATATATGTATATATATATAAATATATATAAGTACATATATATATATAAATATATACATGTATATATATATATATATATATATATATATATATATATATATATATGTGTGTATGTGTGTGTGAGTGTGTGTGTATGCATGTGTCTTTGTGACTGTGTTTGTTCCCTCACCACAGCTTGACAACCGGTGTTCGTGTGTTTACGCCCCCGTAACTTAGCGGTTCGGCTATAAAACCTAATAAAATAAGTACAAGGCTTTAAAAAAAAATTAAAAAGTCCTGGGGTCGATTTGTTCGACTAAAAATCTTCAAGCAATGCTTCAACATGGCCGCAGTCAAATGATTGAAACAAGTAAAATACTAAAATGATATATATAGTGCTACGGAGGAGAAATAACTTTATTGATCATGTGACAGATTTGAAGTATGCTTCACATTTTTGTGCGTCTTTGCTGTGTGGTGGACGATTTGAAATGACGGAGGAACGCGCGGTGTCAGTTACAATGTAAGCAAACAGTAAAATGGAATAGTCAGTGTGAAGTTGGCAACAAAAACAGTGAGTGCGAAGTTGGCTACGAAAATTGTCAGTGTGAAGTTGGCAACGTAAACAAACATCGAGTGTGGATTTGGTAATGAAGATGTTACAGAAAACATCCAGCCAACATCCGACTACTTCTTCCACTCTAAGCAAGTTGATTTGCTGCGCTGGCTTGCGGTTTCCTAGCTGCTGACTTGACTGTTGGATCCGTGTGAGTGTATCAAGAGGCCGCATTTTGCAACATTTGATATCAGAAGTAGGATTTCTATTGCTGCAGTGAGCCAATTATTCGTTATGGAGTTGGAAGGAGTGCAAGCAGGGAGACAGATAGGGGAGGAAGATGTGTTTTTGGTTGCAATCATGAAATCATATTACAAGACCAATGTGACAGACTGACTGAGTTTATGGAAGAGCAGAAAGCGCAGTCGGACACATGGTGCAAGTAACATGGTGCAAGCCTACTGTGTCCAGTTTGAGCTACTGGCTGACCAGAATGGGTGTGACGATTCCCAAAGAGCAGTTCAGCTTGCTACTAGCGGTGCTTAGCCAGTTGTCAGTGGCTAAAGAACCAAAGCAGAGGTCACTACCTGAAGCAAGAAGACTTAATGAAGGTTGCTGATACTGCAAGAAGTCAGGGCATAAAAGATAGGGCAGTTTGAAGAAGAAAGAACAAGAGATGGTTGCAGGAAATTGCTGGCACTATGGGAAGCCAGGGCACAAGAAGCACAAGGGCATAAGGACGGCAGTAGAAAGTTCCCATTTAGAGTGTGGTGAAAAAGGGTATCTGAGTCTTGACTGTCTTACAAGAATGAAGAGTAAGAAGAAGGTAAGAGAAGATAAAGGAGAGTCGGGAAACTTGAAGGGGCTGGTGTTAAGGGGCAACATCCAGCCGAGAATTTCAAAGAAACCCCCACCCCTGAGAAGATGACAAGTGGTTGGGAGGTTTGATGGTCCGAAGTGTCCGCTTGTGATTTCGGCCTCGGAGAAGACTTTCGTGAGACCCGGGGTGTGACAGCATCGAGACCTACCAGAGTCATCACAGCAGCTGTGTGGTGTTACCGGGTGCTGTACTGAACTGAGGGAACCAGTTGATGTTCTGACTAAAGTTACAGGGTGAGGGGTCACGCTTCCTGTCTACGTGGTGGAGATGGAGGGTCCTTGTCACTTGGTTTTGGGCTACTTGGCGTCCATGGGGTGTCAACTAGACAACTTCTCCATGAAAATTTCGGTGCAAGGAAGGTCAGTTCCTGTCGAGGTGGTAAAGCGGGCCACTGATGGTGGTGAGGTGAGAGCGTTACAGACGACAGTGATCCCCCCGAGATCGGAAATACTGCTTCAATGTAGTGCGAGAGACTCATTTCATGGATGTGTGGGGATGGTGGAGCTCAAAACACGGTGCAGGATGAAGGCTGGAGTTATGGTGGAACGACCTCTGGTGGAAAACAGGAAAAATGCTCAACAAACTGTGGAAAATGCAATTCTAGATAAAGATCTGGTCAAAGAGGTTTCTGTATACAAACAAGAATATGTCATCTGTTTACAGAAAGTCGTTGATGACTTGATGGAAGATGTTGGCAAAGCAACGAGAAGTGAGGCAGATGATGTGAAATCTCTTCTCAATGTCAATATTGTAAAGCTAAATGAAAAAGTCCGTTTCCTAGAAATGGAACGTTCCGATAGAGAAGTCAATATGGAAAGATGTCTGAAAATAAAAGAAATGTTGAGTCATAAGTGCAAAGATTCCCGTCAAATCTTTGTAGAAGAGACGAAGTCTTTCAAAGGTATCGCAGAAGAGCCTACACAGTGTTTAACAGAAGCGTTAAAATCTAAAGATGCCATTGTGAGGAAGCTTGACAAATGGGAACATTTGCAGGAACGTAACAGGAAAAACAGCAACCAGAAAACAAATTTTTTTATGAAAGAAAAGGAGGGAGTAAAAGAGCAAATGTCTTCACTGAACAATGACAACAGTTGAGTGTCAGAAAGTAAATTTCAGCTGACCCAGGAAATTAACGAACTAAGGGCGAAAAGCTTACAAGCAAACGACGAATACAAAACATATAGATATCGTTTGTGAAATAGAAGCATGACGGTCTTTTGACAGAATGGTGTATCTGTGTCCTAGCGTGAAATTGGGGAAGTTAGTTATCATTGTCAACCTGCCAACACCTTACTCCAAGCCAACCCCACAAACACCAAAATAAAGCAAATTAAAAGAAACAAAAAAAATCTTAATCTAATGCTAAATCACAGATAGAAACATATGACCTGAGATATAACACTTGAAGTCAATTATTATCATTATCATCATCATAATCATAATCATCATCATCATCATCATCATCATCATCATCATCATCATCATCATCATCATCTTCGATTTCACATAATATATTTGAAGCTCTTTGTTATAGTTTTATTCACGTTCTTTAGAAATAATGAATGACATTAAATATGGAAATAGACAACTTTCAACTAGGTTTCTCGGTGACGTCACGTTTATGCCCTTTCAAGGCTTATTTACATACACTTATTGTATAATCCCATTTCATTTCACGTTTTTGTGCATGTGCTCGTGTGTGGTATGTGCGTGTGCGATGTGCGGGGGTGTGTGTGTATGTGTATGTATTTTCTGAACACTTAATAATTCTCACTTTTGTGTAGTGAAGATGCACCAGTCAGATGAACGGGTTAAATAAAACAAAATAATTAACAGAGGCTTAGTATATTCTTAACTGCTTTTTTTCGACATCAAGAAATACGCCATGCCTCGCCTGTTTATACAATTCTCATCGCATTTCTTAGTTGCGTATTTCTTAACGTAAACATACTCACTCAGTGATAAATTAAAACTTGCTAAAGCTACTACTCGTCGAAAAAGAAGTCGAGCAATTACTTAGCGACGCCAACGCCACCAATGATATATTTCTACAATTTAATCGTATTATTCTGGTACAACACAAATGGTTCGGAACCTCCTATAATCCGCAATAATTTATGAGCAAGACCTTCAAATGTCAGCGGCCGCCAGACTAATTCACTGGAATCCTGCAGACTAGTGCCTTGTAGGTTGCTATATCAATAAACTTGTATTATTTATGCTAATGTAAGGTGGTGCGGTGGCAGAATCCTTAGCACTCCAGGCAAAATGCTTCGCGGCATTCATTATGTTCTGAGTTCAAATTCCACCGAGATCGACTTTGCCCTTCATCGATGAAATAAATACCAGGTGGATACTGGGGTTGATGTAATTGACTTATCCTCTCCCGAAATGTCTGGCCTTGTGCCAAAATTTGAAACTATTATTTCTAATAACGTACGGGTACTTGTCTAATTTGGAGTGTGTTGACCAAGGTGACCATCCCAGGTTTGGAAATCAATAATCCTGAAAGGCTTCGGGAATGTAGCTTCAGGAAAATCGCTGGTGTATCTATAGGAAGTAAACCAAAGCTTCCCGTAGTCACAATTCAAGCAAAATTAATCTCAGATAAAATAATCTACAAGAGGTTTCCGTAGGGTTTAATATAATTTCGGTTGAAACGTTGTTTGTCAAATATCTGCGTTTATGTGTGTCAAAGAGAAAGGGAGAGGGTGAGGATATGGGAGTGAAAGTGTAATGTGAAACGCAAAGAGAGAAAGGGAGATAAAGACAATAAGAGAAGATGAGAGGCAAACAGAAAAACAGAACGGAATGTGAAGGAGGGAGAGAAAGAGAGAAAGAGAGAAGAAGAGAGTTTGATAAAATCGTAAATATTTATGTGTGAGAGTCTGCTACTTTTCAGGTGTTTGTGTAATGTCATAAAGGTTTGTATTCAGCAATTATATTCGAGTGGATCTATAATCTAAAATATTCAAATTATCAACTCTCTGTAGGGTTTCTTTTACAAGCTAAACGATAATTGATTCTCGACCCACCATTATCTTACTACTGAGGTTGCTAAATGTTTGACGATCTTGTATTTTTAAACATAATATATCTTATTGTGAGTATACATGAACATTTGAGACTTAAAGTCGAAAAAGTGGGCAATGTTATATAAGCATCATGGTTGACTTGAAATACCTAAACGAAAGCAGTATTATTTACAATTGAGAAGAAAAAAGAATACTAATACATCGGTTTCAAATTTTAAATCTTGGTCAGTAATTTTAAGGCGATGGCGTAAGTCGATTACATTGACCTCTTAGCTTTTATCTCACAACATTTCTTGCTTAATGAACGAGAATTTGTTATTTGTGAGAATAACTTAGAACTTAATACTGCTTCCTAGATCGCCCTAGATAGTGCATTTGAACTTCGATGTATCAATAAACAAAGCTGAAACCTCATGATTGTATCAGTGGAGGTTAGATTACGGTACCTGAACCTCATGCGATATTAGGTGACAGATAAATTTGTACATAGAAATAGCCTTTAAAATAGGATCTAATGTAATACATCTGAAAACAATATAACTTCTGAGATAAAAACATTGTTAAAATAATACCTCGATATGAACAGTTAAACTTATATATCGTGGCACTTCTTAGGTTACGACGAGGGTTCCAGTTGATCCGATCAACGGAACAAACAGCCTGCTCATGAAATTAACGTGTACGTGGCTGAGCACAGACACGAGCACTCGTGTACGTAGTTCTCGGAGCGATTCAGCATGACACAGAGTGTGACAAGGCTGACCCTTTGAATTACAAGCACAACAGAAACAGGAAGTAAGAGTGAGAGAAAGTTGTGGTGAAAGAGTACAGCAGGGTTCGTCACCAATCCCTGCCGAAACCTCGTGGAGCTTTAGGTGTTTTCGCTCAATAAACACTCGCAACGCCCTGTCTTGGAATCGAAACCGCGATCCCACGACTGCGAGTCTGCTGCCCTAACCACTGGGCCATTGCGCCTCTACTGGCTTATATATAACTAAATGTAGAATTGGTGAGAAATCCTCATAATACGCATTTCATGACACACACAAATTAATAAAGGGTTCAAATTTCGTCAGAATCTTAAGGTGGTGAGTGTAAGTCGGTTACATCGACCCCAGTGCTCAACTGGTACTTATTTTATAGACTTCAAACGGATGAAAGGCAAAGTCCACCTCGTCACAATTTGAACTCAAAATGTAGAACCTGAAGTGCTTCTAAGCATTTTACCCGAGGCGCTAACGATTCTGCCAGCTCACCGCCTTATATAAAATAAGCATATCCTTCTCGAGCCAGGCCAGGCTCATGAGGACAGGTTTCCCGGTTTCAGTGGTGTATATATTCTCCATCGGGATGGGACGCCAGCCCATCGCAGGATTACTCATGTTTGCCAGCTGAGTGTACTGGAGCAACGTGGAATGAAGTGTTTTGCTCAAGAACACAACGCGTCACCCGGTCCAGGAATCGAAACCACAATCTTACGATACTCTAACCACTGAGCCACACGCCTCCACCTTAGCTTATATAATACTTGTTATTTCTACTCTATTATACAAGACTTGAAATATTGCGGGAGGAGCCTTGTCGATTGCATCGGCTTCGATACTTGAATGATCCGTATTTTATCAACCCTGAAAGGATGAAATATTCGATTTCGGTGAAACTTACACTCGGAACGTAAATCCGGAAAAAATTCTACAAAGCATTTTGTTCGATACGCTAGAGATTCAGCTAGTTTGACGACTTACCTCCCAAATTAATAATCCTTTCTGCTATAAGCACAAGGCCTGAAATTTAGGGGAAGGGGGCTAGTCGATTACATCGACCCCAATGATTAACTGGTACTTATTTTCATGAAAGACTAAGTCGACCTCGGTGGAATTTGAACTCAGAATATAAAGCTGTGAGAAATTCTGCTGAGCATTTTGTTTGACATCAAAATCGAAAGCCACAAGCTATGGCCTGATAGATTATTGTATGTATGCGAATTACATCACTTTATTTTGCTTTAAAATAAATTACACCAGACACGTTTTTTTCTCTGATTTTTTATTTTATTTTCCTTTTTCCATTTATCTTTTACCCTCATCCCATTCTGTTTAAGAGCATATATATAATAGAAGGCATCCGCTGGTCTAGAGAGACCATGGACCTGCGCTCGAAGAAACTGTCAGTTGCTGATCGTAGTGCAGCGTCTTTCGTGGGTGTAGAGGCCCACACGGGAGTGGCTGTCTTGTATACAGCGACTGCATTTGAAGGAGCTCTCTGTCAGCGCTACTGGTTTTCCTTCTGTCGAGTGCGCTTTTCTTTAGTAACGAGTTCCTGTTTTTCTTACCCTAACTTCATCCGTTTTCGCAGAATTTGTCTCCAGCCTGGGCAATCATTTGCGATCTTCTCCCATCTAAGAACGTCCATGTCAAGCGATTTCATATCTCTCTTGCATATTGAAACGAAGATGAGGTCGTCTTCGTGCTCTCGTGCCGGTGGCTATTCCCTATACAGAAGGTGTTTTGAAGTCCTCCCGTCCGGCATGCTATGTACATGACCGAGCCAGCGCAGACGACGCTGCTGGAACAGGGTGACTACATTGGCTATCTTGGTAGGGTTGAGGACTTGAGTGTTGGTGATGAGGTCGCTCCACTTGATATCCAAGATGCGTCTCAAATTACGAAGGTGGAAGACGTTGAGACGCCTCTCCTGTCTGGAGTAGAGGCTCCAAGTCTCACTGCCGTAAAGTAGTGTACTAAATACGCACACCTTATAGACAGCAATCTTGATGTTTTCAGCCAGTTTTCTGTTTTCCTAGACTCCCTTCGTGAGCCTGGCAAATGTGGAGGATGCTTGTCCAATTCGCTTTTTGATCTCAGGGTCCAGGGAGAGATTATCAGCGATGGCAGAGCTGAGGTAGGTGAATTCATGGATTACCTCCAGCTTGTAGGTGTTGGTGGTGATGGTGGTGGCATCTTGGCTCAGTTCTACGGTTTTCTTCAGACTGATAGTCAGGCTGAATTCCTGACAGGCCTTTGAGAGTTTGTCTATAAGGTGCTGCATCTATTCCTCAGAGTGGGCTGTCAGTGCTGCGTACTAATGGCTCGGTGGTTAGATAACGAGTTCGATTCCTAGATCGGGCTGTATGTTGTGTTCTTGAGCAAGTCACTTTATTTCCCGTTGCTGGAAGGGAAGGTTTCTAAACGATGAAAGGCGACGAGCTGGAAGAATCGTTAGCACGTCAGGCAAAATGCTTGGCGGCATTTCTTTCGTCTCTACGAGGAGGTACCCAAAAGTAACCGGAAACGTTGTCTGTGGGACAAGCCCGTTGTAGTTCAGGCTTCCACCGCTAGACGTCACTTAATGCAATCCTTAGGCGTCAGCCTGCCGACCGGCATTGTCGAGTGAAGTCGTATTGCTACGTAATGTGTCTTTGTTTTGTAGTGCTTCTCCTCTGTCGATTTTTGTCAAATGGATCTTTCCTTAACGTAGCAAGCTATGGCTATTGAGGCAGATTTAGTCGCTATTTCTAAAAGGTTGACTGACCGGGTTGAGAATCCCCTATTGGCTGATCTTATAACTTATAAAATTGTAATGGTAGGGTGGTCTACTTTTGGATAAAATGAGAAGGGTGCAAGAGTGTTAGTGTGAGGGAAATGAGTTTGCATAGGGAGACTGACTGATATCAGGGAAGGGGAGAATAGAGTTGTGTAAGCGACAAATATGGATTGGTAGTGGGGTGCTAACGTTAATACAGCTGCCATTCAGGAACACGCACGCGCGCGCTTTCAATCGGTTTACAAAATCGAGTCGTAGCAGACAGACGATAACCAATGAACACAATGTATGTATGTATGTATGTTATCAATCAGTTTCATTTCTTTATTTCTTGCCAAAAGAGAAAGAGCCGGACTCTAACATAGATTCAAGGCTCCTTCATTGGAACTTTTATCAACATCATCTAGGTATTTGTGCATATGTGTGTGTGTGCAGTATTTGGTGTTAGTGTATGCGCAGATTTGTATGTTTGTTTTATGGATACGTTTTTATGTCTAGATGCATGCATATGTATTTATGTGCTAAATGTTTGGAAAGTTTTACATATCTTTACAGTTCCATTGATGGCTTGAATCTGTAGTCTTCTAATCAGCCTTTTTCTTTCAGGTTTTGAGAACCCTATTTTTTCCAGATTTTTGTTGGGGCAGTTCGTTACATATCCCAATGCCCCAGTATGTATGTATGTAGGAGAATATACAAATAATAACAACAGACGAGGACAGGTGGTGTAAATAACAAAAGGATATATTAGTATGACGCTCGGGAATACGGAAGGTCTTTGACGTTTCGAGCTACGCTCTTCAACAGAAAGAATACGGAGACAAGGAGAAAAACACGGAGAAAAAAAATTGAATAGTGTTCAGTCAATGTCACACGTTGTCACGTTTAATGAAAAAAATGATTTAGGTCAAAGGTTTCTCTATTAACATGTATACACTTATGAAATTACGCACATGAATAGAAGTAACTGAATCCCACAACAACTATATGTGTGATTAAACCAAACTCATTCTTATTTCTCATCTCCTCCTTCTCTCTACATACACACAGACATACGCACATACACACACACATCTTGCATATCACGCTCTTTTTTGCTTCGCCCTCACTATCTTTCTCTTTCTCTCCCTCTCTCCTTTTCTCTCTCTCTCTCTCTCTCTCTCTCTCTCTCTTTCTCTCCACCCATCATTCTCTTTCTCGCTCCGCTGAGGGTCAGCATTTAACGTTAGGATTTCGTGTTAGTACTCAGGATTAGGATTACAATTATGAGTTGGGGTAAGGATTACATTTAGACAGAAACTCAAAAGAGATTCACAAGATTGGAATTTCTGTACAGATTTTTACAGAATTGAACTTGCATATGTTTGGAATTTGGACATCAAACAAAAATATATTCTTAAAAGAAAAAAGATAGAAAAGTCTACAAAGTACTTTTAGTTCGAAATTTCGCTGAGTGTTTTTTATCGAAAAGATTTACTGTATATAAGATAAAGAGCTTTGCGGTGTTATTGTTAATTTTTTAAGTGATTGACTTGGGTAACGTCGGGTATTTCAGCTACTGTTTAATAAGATTTTAGTAGAGGGCAAGAGAAACTAATTTTGGTTTTTGTGTTTTTTTTCTCTTTTTTTAATTATCATTAGCATTCTATTATGTTACCAACAATGAATATATAATTAGTCTATCTGATGCACTGTTGTCAGTTCGTGCTTGCTTCGTAATAAAAGCCATGTAATTATTTTAATTAAATGTGTCTGTGCACGATGCAGAATAAAGCTGGTAAGCTGGGAGGGAAAGAAACAGGATAACTAAAAAATTGCTGCTCTTGTTTATCCCAATGTAGGATCAGAGGCGGCCCAACCTGCCAATGTAGAATCAGAAGTGGCCCAACTTACCAATGTAGGATCAGAGGCGGTTCAATCTATCAATCTTCACGCTTTTTTTTTTTTTTTTTATTAAACTCTTCATTTAATTATTGTCCGAATTTCAGAGAATAGGAATTATCAGTTTTATACACAGATTTATGGTGCCGAGTTGGCAGAATCGTTAGCGCGCCGGACAAAATGCTCAGCAGCATTTCGTCCGTCTTTACGTTTTGGGTTGAAATTCCGCCGACGTCGACCTTACCTTTCATCCTTTCAGATTAGATCAAATTAGTACCTATAGGATAATTGTCATCGATTAGCCTCTTACCCAAATTCCAGGCCTTTTGCCTGAAATTATTATGCACTGATTTAAGATGGCGAGCTAGCAGAATCGTTGAGCACGTCGGCCAAAGTGTTTAGCGACACTTTTCGTGTACGGTTTGAAGAAAGGATAGGACGATGTTTCGCTCGAACTCCATGTCTGAAGTTTTTTGGACTTGATAAAGTGTTCAGATCCCTCCGAGGTCAATTTTACTTCCAACCGTTGGGGGTGTCCATAAAACAAAGTACCAGATAAGTACTGGGGTCGATGTAATCGACTTGCCCCATCCTCTCAGAATTGCTGACCTTATATTAGAAACGGTACCGAAATAGTTGTGTAACTAACAATACAGATGTACTAAATTCATTCTTCGTCATCTTAATTAGATTATATATATCACTCTTCATAAAACTCACACATAGCTTTTACAAGTGATGTATCCAGAATTTCTACACTACCAGTGGACATTCAATTGAAAGTTCCAGTTCAAGCCATTACCACAGCCAAGAAGACAATTTATTGCCCTTTATTTTTCTATTGTGTGCGTATTGAATGTGTTATTGAGCTTCCATCATACAGCCGTACTTGCAATTCTTCCTGATCAGGTTAGATTTCTGAAAGTGTCATCTACATATTTCAGTCACAGGGTTAGCATAAGTGGTGCCTTAATTTCTTCAAAGTATTTGCTCTCACTGGGAATAATGGCGATCAACTAGCTAAGCTTTCCTTCTTGCTGATATAATTCGCACCTTAGTTAGAATTATGTTGTTTGTACACAATATGTTGATATCGTTGTGGAGGCGCAATGGCCCAGTGGTTAGGGCAGCGGACTCGCGGTCGTAGGATCGCAGTTTCGATTCCCAGACCGGGCGTTGTGAGTGTTTATTGAGCGAAAACACCTAAAGCTCCACGAGGCTCCGGCAGGGGGTGGTGGCAAACCCTGTTGTATTCTTCCACCACAACTATCTCTCACTCTTACTTCCTGTTTCTGTTGTGCCTGTAATTCAAAGGGTCAGCCTTGTCACACTGTGTCACGCTGAATATCCCCGAGAATTACGTTAAGGGTACACGTGTCTGTGGAGTGCTCAGCCACTTGCACGTTAATTTCACGAACAGGCTGTTCCGTTGATCAGATCAACTGGAACCCTCGACGTCGTAACCGACGGAGTGCCAACCGTTGATATCGTTAATAGATTATCTATGGAGATAACGGAATGTCTCCCAAAATAAAGGAACTAAATTCAGTTTTATTTTAACCACTCATAGAGCCTCATTTTGGCAGTTTTGGTGAACATGGGGGATAGGGTAGTGCGTTGTGTTCTTGTGCACAACACTTCATCTCACGTTGATCTCTGATCACTTCCACACTTGATGTGTTGTGCACCGGGAACCTGTTCAGGCAACGTCGGTTTGATGGAGGGAGACAGCTAATTTACAGAACGTACCTTTGATCACTATAAGCAAACTATTTGTGCAGGTTGATCAGCAAGAGATTGTAGAACCGTCTTTCTCGGACCACTTGAAACTAGCATCATATATCATCATGTATGTATGTATCATAACATCATGTATCATATGAAATAAAAATCATGATACGAAATCATAAAAGAAACATTTATGATTTCTTTCAGATTTTGAGTTCTCTTTTAAGGAGTTGAAGTCGGTCGTTAACAAAGTGGCAAGACATTATGAGATAAGACCAGGGTTTATAAATCATTGGTTGAGTTAGCGCATATATCTAGGTGTGGTTACCTGAACTTGTGTTCTGCGTGAACATGTCTGTGTGCATGATAATTTTTTTACATATGTTTCATTCTTGATAAACACAGCCAAAAGTATGCTTATGTTCATTTAGAGGATCTCACAAGGAAAATCTTTGGAATGTCTTACAGATTTTAACGTGCCTTTGACAGACCGGAGTTGGAGCGTGTGTGCCAGTTTCTTTTTCTCTTTCTTGGAAAGCCTACCATTCCAAGGTTTTTGCACAAATCCAGTGTTACATAGTCAAATGAACCTATGAGGATAGGTACAAATGAAAGTCTATGGTCAGAGTACAAGAGCTATGAGTTCCACATTATTTCACCATAAATGTTCTCTTTTTCCTGACCTTTTGGGCAGTTGACCTCCACAGCAGCGCATGGCTTTTGTTCCCTGATCCGCAGAAAAATATCAGGTCTATTTTGTTTGTTAAGGATTGATGCTTTTATTGGAATATTCCACTAGCATTCCTTGTTTTTAGAGGTGTGAATACATTTTGGTTCTGACGTGCTTTAGATGTATTTATTAGGTCAGTCCTTCCCGCGTATAGCATCGTAAATGGTTTTGCAATTATATCATGTCTAAACGGTAGATACTATCTCGTAGATATTTTGTATGTCTTTTCCTTTGAGTTTAATTTAAGTTCTTGGGAGAGTTCAAATCGGTCGCTAACAAAGCGACAAGATTTTTTTGAGTTGAGAAAGTTCCCGGTGTTTGTAAATATGTGGTTGGATTGGTGTGTTGCTTGAACCGTCGATGCATACAGTCAAGTGTGTGCATCTATTCACCTAAGAATCTCAGAGATGTTTTGGAAATCTTCACAATGTCATTAACAAACTGGATTTGAAGAATCCGCGTCAGCTCCTTTTGCTTTTTTGTCCCTGAAACCGACTATTTCTAGACTTTTGTGCTTATTTGTCGGTACATAACCTAATGCCCCTATGATGATAGGTACAAATGTGCATTCATTGTCAGGGTACATGAGCTGTAAGTTCCGCCTTAACTTGCCATGTTTTCTTTTTCCTGAACTTTTGATTGTACATTCACATCCGCTGGGCAGTTGACCTCTACAATAGTCCATGACTTTCGTTCCCTATCCCTTAGAACAATATCAGGTCTGTTATGTCGGCACCGCATTGATGTTTTTTTTTATTGGAGTGTTCCATCAGTATTCTTTGTTTTTTAATGGTATGAATACCTACTGGTTCTGGCATGCCTTTGATGTATGCGACAGGGCAGTCCTTCCTGCAGATAGCCTTGTAGATAGTCTTTGGAAATATGCCTCAAGGGCAGGTAGTATCTTGTAGACATTTTAAGGCAGCTGCTGATTATGTGGGTGATATCTTTCACACTAGTATAACAGACCATGCTGGACGAACTGGATTTCAGGGGTTCGGCTGTCGGTCTGAAGATGAAGCGTACGAAATCCAAGTACATACGGTCTGAGGGTGTAGCGATCGGTCGTCTTACAGTCGGAGGCGATGAAGCAGAAGAGGAAAGCAGCTATGTGTATCTCGGTCAAGAAGTGACTACAAGGCGGGAGATGGAGAATGGGATCTGGCGAAGAGTAAGAGCCGGATGAAGAACATTGAGCTCGGTGAAGGATGTACTGAAGATGAACCTAGACAAGGCACCTCTCGCCAATCTCTTCAACATCAGTCTTGCTTGCAATGCTATATGCATGTGAGACTTGGGCCTTGACGAAGAGAGAATAACAACATCTGCTTACGGCACAGAGAGCCATGGAAAGGTCGATGTTGGGAATCGCGCTAAGAGATCACAACCGCAAAGAAGAGATCAGAGATAGGACTGGAGTGAAAGACGTCGTCGAAGAATACCACCGCGTAAAGCTACGATGGGCCGGTCATGTCGCAAGGCTCACAGACACACGATGGCTCCATGCAGTTGTCGAGTGGTACCCATATGAGCAGAAGAGACCAGTCGGAAAACCTCCAATGATGTGGGAAAATAATTTAAGATAAACGTTTGGAACAACGTGGAAGAGAATGTCGAGAGCACGAGGGAAATGGAGTGAATGCTGTGGCCAGTAGAGCCAACTTGGCACCCGACGGCCTGGCCGATCCAGGCAATCTAGGTATAGCAGAGCCGGCATTTTTAATGACAACGTGGAGGTTTGGTGATATCTTTGTCGGTCTTGTTTATCAGGTATTAGTCTCCAACTTCCTAGATTGCAACGGCGTATCCTTCTAGATAGCATGTAATGTATCTATTGCGGCCCAGGACAAGCTACTCTTCCTGTCAATGTTGTTGTTGCCCTCGAGCTTATGGGATATGTACTCGCTTTTTGTTGATATGATGCTTTGCCTCTTCTCCTACCCTCTGTTTAGGTAGACCAGTCCAGGCTTCTTTAGGTCGCGTAAAACAGTTGTATCCTCAGACATCTTGCTCAGTAGTTCTTCTCCAGCTCTGAAGATGTTGTTGCTCTTATTTTTGAGTAAGCATGGAATATACACATTTTTTCTTTACTGTTTAGGAGGTGTTGTCTAAATGATACAATGAGGCATTCAAAGGCTATCTGGACTGACCTTATTCCTCTACCGCCATCATTTCATCTCACATATATCCTATCAGTGCCGCTCTTTATGTGGAAGTTACCAGTTGTGGTCAGTGTCTTTCTGATTTTGATGTCCAGGCTGCGTAACTCGTCGAGTGTCCAGTCCAATGTCCCAAATGTTGGTACCGGCATTGGTGCTGCAAAAGCATTGTGAGATATAGTCTTGTTAAATGCAGACAACTCTGAGTTCCATATTTTCCGGAGTCTACAGAAGTACTCTTTAGTTATTCTGGCTTTGGTCGCAGCACCAATGTATGCAACATTCTCACCGATTCGATTCCGAGATACTTGTAGCTTTGATCCTTAAAAATAGGGGAGACAGACAGACGAGCCATTGATGTAAATGTTCCCTGCCTGGTCGCCAATCTTCCCTCGGTTGACTATCATGTATGAGCATTTATCTTTCCCAAACGCCATTCCTATAACTCGTAAGAATGCTGTGACTTCTAATTCTCTCTTGATGTTGATCATATTACCAGAATATCAACAAAAATGTGTGGGTGCCATATGTATATATGTGTGTACGTATGTATGCATGTATATGTATGTGCATGTATGCATGTATGTATATGTGAATGTATGCATTTATTTATGTATGCATGTATACCTCTATATATGTGTGTGTATGCATGAACATATGTATATAGGCATGAGTGTATGTATGCATGCATGTATGCATTATATATGTATATGAATGTGTGTATGTGTGTTGTGTATGTTTGGGTGTGTGTATTGATTGTACGGAATTGAAAACAAATATATAATATATATATAAAAAAGTAAAAAATGCTTTAATTTGCCGCTTTTTTTTAACTGTAAGCCAAATGAAGACACTCTTACATTCGTAACCGTATTTCTGAACATACGGCTGTTATCTTCAGCTGTCGCGAAGATAAGACACAAGACATGCAGATCCAGTTTATAATATTCAGTGTCGAGAATAACCAAATTAGAGTCATTTGCCCATCACTCATTCATTCACAAGCTGCAGCTTGGAAGGAAACAGTTTAAATCTTTCAAAAACTACATTACGTTCTCTCTTCTTCTTTCTTTCTCTCTCTCCCCCTCTTTCTCTTACACTTTCCCTCCTCTTTCAAACTTGCCAAAATGATCGATGTTGACTCTTTATTCATGAGTCTGAAGGAGAAAGGGCCCTACCAAATATCCCAATATGTTGTCAGCGGCCTAAGCTTCTTTCCATATGCCCTGAGTTTACTAAAGTTAGTTTTCATAGGTAAGTGAGTTTATATGTCCATAATTATTCTAGCTCGTCTTGTAAATACCATCGGAATATCATTGATACTGTTGTTATTGTTATTATTCTTGTTGCTGTTGTTGTTACTATTATTGTCATTATTATTGTTGTTGTTAGTAGAGATGATGATGGTGGTGGTGGTGGTGGTGGTGGCGGCGGCGGTGGTGATTAGCTATCAAGTCAGCGCTGATCAGAAGTGCCGCCCTGTTATCAAAACTCCACTCCTCACTACGCAGTATGTTTTTATTCTTCAGAAACACTGAACCGGGAACTATGTTACGCAACATATTTTGGGTTTCCGTTAAAGCAGTCGAATGTATTTAGAGAAATGCTTAGCTGCTGTTTCTAACATTCCAAGTGACTGCCAATACCATCTTTGTTTGTCTGTCTGTATGTCTATCTGTATGTATGTATGAATGTGTGAAGGCGCATGACCTAGTTGATAGGACGTTGCTCTCACGATCGTACCGAATGGTGCACTGTGTTATTGAGCGAAACATTTCATTTTATGTTGCTCTGCTCACTTCGACACTTGATGTCAGGCACACTTATGCACTTGTTGAGGCAACGTCGATTTGATAGAAGGAATACGCTACTACTGTACAGCACAAAAGTTTGATCACTATAAACAATTCATTTGTACAGCCTGTTCAGCAAAAAACTGCAGAACCCTCTTTCTGAGGTTACGAAAGACTACCATTAATTAATCCACGTCTGTATGTATATCCATATTTAATTATGCATGCATAACAGCTTTGTTATTTATTAGTATTCTTCCTGGAAGGAAGGGATTATTTTCCAAGAAAGAATCAAAGTCCTATTGCTGGAATTGGGCTAACAGCAATGATAGTCGTTGCACATTTAACCGTAAAATCTTGCATATTTTTACCGTTCCCCCATATTGTACTTGTAAACTGCGAGTTAACTGCCCCCTTCTAGCATTTCTAGCATTTCCAGGTTGTAACTTAGACATTAACTAACATAACCAACTGCACTGAAAATAATAATTTTTATAAAGGTATGTTATAATCAGAGGAGAAAAGCTGTACGTTTCGAAGCAATTGACCATAATTTTTGTTTTCACTGATCTTGAAAGAAATGGTTACATGTATTAAGCAGTTTAATCTCTATGATTATAAATGAGTTTTTCTTTCTGTCCCAAATAAATACAAAAGGCCTGTTATGTTTGCATGTCGTAGAAGTTTTGATGAAAATGTTTCCTCGTATATGTATATAAGTGCTTGTATCATCTTCCTTTTCAAATTTTATAAATTATTCTTTCAATAAGCTGGTACTTTCCATGAACAAAGATCCAACGCTAGTCACACAGTAAATGTGATTAGTTAAGTTTCAGGATAACCTTCCATATTTTTACTTTTCTGCTTAAAGATTGTATTTGCTAAGAACGTATAAGACGGTCACTCTGTTTGGTTGAAAAACCTTAGCTTTTCGACATTGATTTACTAACATTACCATGTTTAGCGATAATTATTGTCGTAAATGGGAATATATAATTTGGGTAGGGAAGCCTCCAAGTTGATAAGTTTCAAAGCAGATATTCGTAAATATTCTCGTTCTTACTTTTTTCATACATATACATTTATATACATGCGTGTGTATGTGTGTGCACATACATACATACATACATACATACATACATACATACATACATACATACGCACATATGCAGTTGGGAAGAAGGGAGTCTGGGGATGCGCCGAGCAATTTTTAATCAACAAAACTGTGATGTCAGAGGTGTGAGAGCATAGGAGGAACCTAGTTTCAATGTGGCTAGACTGCAAGAAAGCATTTGACTCTTTTCCCTACTCATGGGAGTTAGAAGCCCTTCAACTTGCTAAAGTTCCAGTGAAAATAACCAAAGCCATTGCTGACCTGACTTCACCGTGAGCCACCATCTTGAAATTCAACACAAGGAATGACTGTATTATCACTGATAGAATACAGTATCTCAGAGGCATATTCCAAGGGGACAGCTTCTCAGTGATGTTCATACTTTCTGTAAACCCCTTGCCATTCATGTTAAGGAAGTCTGAAAGACATCTCTCTAGTTCACAAGGAAACAGAAGTACCAAAATTACGCACGGTTTCTTTGAGGATGACTTGAAACTTTATGCAAAGAGTATGCACGAGATGAAAAAGAGCCTTGACCTTGTTACAACATTCTCAAAGGATGTAGGGTTGGAGTTTGATCAGAATAAATGCTGTAATATGGTTGTGAAAACGTTGTTATATGGTTGTGTAAACCATACTAGCAATATCTCCGTCAATGACCTGACTGTTTCCTCTATATCTGATAAAGAAAGTTACAGGTACCTAGGGATGGGTGAAAACAGATCTTACAATACTACTTATAACAAAACGTGTGTCACTAAAAAATATAACAGTCAAATAAAGGAAATTTGAGCCTCGGAACTCTCTGCGTTCAATAAAACAGTGGCCCACAATGTTTTTGAAGTGCCAGTTCTCATAGCAACATTTGGGATACTCGATTGGATGCTTGATGAGACCTGAGCCATTAATGTGAAAACGCGGAAAATACTAAAAAAGCACCCATAATTTCCACATAAACACCGACGTAGACCGCCACTACAAAACAAGGTGGCAGAGGCTTGACATTCAGAAAAGGAACAAAATTCATTTGAATGTCGTATCATAGCCCTTCGGCAACATTTTTTAACAATCCCTTGACCAAGTTTGCATACATGAGGTTGATAACATCATAAGATTTGGAAGGCAGCTCCTTGAGCAGCATTCCTTGTCTGATAACCTTAAATACTTGCCCAAAGAAGTCGCACGACTCCACCGCAACGTATCATCAGATGAAAGGATAAGCAGACTTTGCATGGATATGTTAGTAGAAAACTCAGAGATGATAGTAACATTGATCATCTAAGCAGTCTATCTTGACTAACAATCGGATTACTACCTCCCACTTTGAAGAGTATGAGTTTGCAATCCGGGAACAGGAAATATCAACTAAATACCTGATGCACAAAAGGGGCAGAGATGCAGGAAAAGCAGTAAAATGTGACAGCCGATGCAGGCTTTGTGAAGTTAACACTGACGATATCACCCACATCATATGCATTTGTTCAAAAATCTCATCACGGTATTATCTACCGATAAGACATGATGTTGTAGCTAGGACATTGTATAACGATATATATATTTTTGAACATCGTTTTCATTCATGCAACTTGAAAACGACTGAGTGAGAGACAGTAGCAGGTAGTGAATGCCTGGGTCTTAGAGAGACATGCTTTATCAGATGCTGCCATAGTTATCGTACGCGCAACTACCCAACGCCCGACAATCGATTATATATATATATATATATATATATATGCATGCACTAATGTATGTAGGTAGATACATATGTGTGTGTGTGTGTGTGTGTGTGTGTGTGTGTGTGTGTGTGTGTGTGTGTGTTGCTTTCGAAATATTGTCTTTTCTTTTTAAATTTCTTTCTTGTTTTTATTTAGGGTTTATCCCAGGGTCAGAATGTGCCCCATTGAATACGTCCCAATTACAAGAATATGGTTATCACAGCAACGAAACACATGAAATTGTCTACGAAGCATGCCAGATAAATATAAACAGCTTGGACGGCAGCAGCAAGAACGAGACTCTGGAATGTATCAATGGCTACAGCTATGATCGCGACAAATATAGCTCTTTTGTATCGGAGGTAAATACATACATACATACACACACACACACACACACACACACACACACACACACACACACACACACACACACACACACACACACACACACACATATATATATTACGGAGATGTACTTGCATAGCAAGTGACTTGATCTGTGATCGTGTGCTGGAACGAAAACAATTGCAGCGTGGAAGGTATTTATAAGCCATTTAAAAACACACAAAACCCGTTATATTCGCTTCAACATTTAACTGCATACCCGTTTATATTTTTATATAACTACATCCCAAAGACTTGCCATTATGTCTAATTCTTCATCACCAGAACATCGTCCCACTAGAATCTTTTTCCCGCTTAGGTCTTTTCTGCAGGTATTGACACACAACAGAATATTGATGATATTAATCTTTTCACTCCCGTAGTCGGGAGGGCCTACAAACTTATGAACTTTGCCCCTTTATTCAGACTCAGCAAGGAAACAAAATAGAACAAAAGAAAATCTGTTGTTTTTATATGGATGGAACTTCTGAATAATTTATAATTGTGATTCTTTTCTTTAATAGAGATTTTAATTGCAATGTTTCGTATTGCTAAGTAAATAATGCCAATCTTTGGTTCTTTCTTAAGGAATCGTACGTAGTTGGAGAAACAGGACATAAAAGTTGAAAGAAAACCCTTGGATGAGCCTGTTTTTAAGGGGAATTAGGAAAAACAGATTTAAACACCTTCCCAAATCAAATCCCTTCTATTCTCTCAATTTGTGTTCTTTTTACGATCCACTTCCATTTCAGTGGGATCTCGTCTGTGGCAAAGCTGGTCTGGCTGAACTCACCCAAACGCTGTATGCCGTTGGAGGCGTGGTTGGTTCCTTGAGCATGCCTTACTTTTCCGATACAAGAGGACGTAAACCTATTTTGGTGCTGAGTGGCATTCTTACTTTAATCGTCAGTGTCGGATCGTCATTTTCTCCAAATTATGTTGTGTTTGCAGTATTACGGGGACTTGAAGGCATTTTTATTCAGGTAAAGTATTAACATTTGCTACATCTTATTTTGAATGAATGAATCGAGTAAAGAGTCAATGCAGCTGACAATCCCCCTTTCTTATGGTGGTCTCATATCAAAATAAACAGCACACGACCTTACAGGTGGGATCCAGTTAGAATTTTCTTCAGGTCAAGTAGTTCAACCCGCTCAAAAGGTCCCTGAATAAGGTTTATTTAAGGAAGTTGAACGACACCCATGTTTCCAAAGGTGAATTATCCAAACGTAAAAGAATTCCTCTCAGCACATGGCTATGATGCTCCCCCACAACTTCTGTTCGTTATCAGAGATGCACATACCGTCTGTCACCAAGGGACATGCTCAACTGGTTAAGGTCAAACAACTGACAAGCAAATCTGTGGTACTGAGCAGAATATTTGCTGTAGCCCATCTTTTATAAGAAGACAAAACAATGTACACTTCCAATCAGTTAAGATGAGAAGGCATGAGAACCAGTGACTGGTACTGCATCAGGGGCATTTATTATTATTATTATTGTTGGTGTTGTCGTTGTTGTTGTTGTTGTTGTTATTATTATTATTATTATTATTATTATTATTATTATTATTATTATTATTATTATTTGAAAATTCACAGCTTATTTTGCTGGGTATGATGGAAAGTGTCAGCTGTCCACAGCCAGCAGACTAAGGTGGCACTTGTTTACTGGTCATGCTTCAAAAACGCTGTGCAGAATTTTTGCAGTTCCAAGCAATGTTGATTTCTGTAGGTGTTCTACCTTCGCACTTGCACCAATCTTTTTCAGCCATGTTGGTAGTTGAGTGCTGATACTTCCAAGTGCACCAATAGTATTAGTAATATGTCTACTCTCTTCATTGACCACGACATTCGTACTTCCCACTTCAAATCTTCATAGTTGTTTATTCTTTTCTTCTTCTTTCATATTGATCCTTCTGTCACCGAGGCACGGTATGTCGATTATCATACACGTTCTTTCTTTTTTATTCACCACAACAATGTCCGGTTTCCGATGTCTGGTCAGATGATCGCACTGGATCATTGCATCTCACAGGATTTAGCAATTATCATTTTCAGTGACTCCTTCTGGAGTTTTCTCATACTACGCCTTTGCTCTTTGTAGGCTGTGGTTTCCACAGAGCTCCCAATGGATTATTCTTGCCACATTGTCAGGGCGTCTTTTGTATTCCTGTTGTGCCAATTTCGGGCATTCGCTAACGATGTGCCATACCGTTTCACCCCTCTCACCACACATTCTGCATTTGTCGCTATCGGTAGTGTTGTCTATTCTGCACTTCATATAATTGATCCTTAACGCTTGTTCCTGAGCTGCGCATATGAGTGCTTCTATTATTAATATTGTTATTATTATTAATATTATTATTATTATTGATATTATTATTATTATAATAGTTGGCAAAATCGTTAACTCGCTGGACGAAGTGCTTAGCGGTATTTCGCCTGTCCATACGTTCTGAGTTCAAATTCCGCCGAAGCCAATTTTGCGTTTCATCCTTCGAGAGTCGATAAAATAAGTACCAGCTGAAGACTGGGGTCGGTGTTGTTGAATCCTCCCCTCCCCCAAAATTGCTGCCCTTGTGGCGAAATTCGAAACCATAATTATTTGTTTATTTATTTATTTATTTATAGGGTCTCTCAGTATCTTGTATTACAATAATGCTGGAGCATTTTCCAGTCTCTAGTAAGACATTAATGTGCGGCGTAACTGGTATAGTATGGAGTTTGTCTGTCGTGCCATTCGGTCCTATTGCTTATTTGCTTCGACACTATAACTGGAGAATAAATAACATCGTCTTCTCAGCTACACACGCTGTTGTATTCTTTCAATTCTGGTAAGTTTTTTTCTTACTATTTATTTTTATTTTTAATACTCTACCTTATGTCCTGAACACTCTTCTCATGCAACACAATTCAATGTTTGTGCACATGTTTGTATGCATTATATTAGAAAGAATTATTATTATTATTATTATTATTATTATTATTATTATTATTATTATTATTATTATTATTATTATTATTATATGTGATAAAGTGAATTGAAAAACTTCTATTAAATGAGATTATCTTTGCAATTAGAAGACGAAACTTGCGCTAGCTTTTGCTTAAAATTCAAAAGAGTTGAACAAGAGAGACAATACCCACAATATCAATTAATCCAAATTTTTTTGAAACTAAAGACTAATTTGTTATGAGTGGATTTTAACTTTGGATCCAACTGACAAAAACATTGAGTGTCTTCCGATCTTATCAGTGAAACAGATTCACTTGGTTAACCCTGACAATTTTTTCTCAGCGATCCTTTTCATGTTGGTCACGCTTCTTCTTCTTCTTCTTCTTCTTCTTCTTCTTCTTCTTCTTCTTCTTCTTCTTCTTCTTCTTCTTCTTCTTCTTCTTCTTCTTCTTCTTCTTCTTCTTCTTCTTCTTCTTCTTCTTCTGTCCGTTGCAATGACGAGGGTTCCAGTTCATCCGATCAACGGAACAATCTGCTCCTGAAATTAACGTGCATGTGGCTGAGTACTCCACGGATACGTGTACTCTTAACCTAGTTCTCAGAGAGATTCAGCATGACACCGAATCTGACAATGCTGGCTCCTTTTGAATTACAGGTACTACTCATTTTTTGCCAGCTGAGTGGACTGGAGCAATGTGAAAAAAGTGTTTTGCTCAAGGACACAACGCGCTGCCTGGAATCGAACTCACGACCTCGTGATCTTGAGCCGATTACCCTAACCACTAAGCCACGCGCCTTCAATGCTGCTACTACTACTACTACTACTACTACTACTACTAGCCATCTTAACAGTTTCATAAGCCCCAGTTAAATCAATGCATTCGGCCCTATAACATTTATTGACAGCAAGCCACTGCATACATTGATCATAACTGTCCCCAGACCCTTGAAAATGCAGCAGCAACAGTGCTGCTGCTACTGCTACTGCTGCTGCTTCCTGTTGCTGCCGTTTCAGTCTAGCACTGTTACTGCAACCCCCGCTGCTGCTAGTTTTTGCTTCTCCTTTTTCCTCCTCCCATTTCTTCCTATTTTTCTCTTTATTGTTCTTCATCTCGAAAAATAAACATTTTCATTCTTTCATTCACCCATTCACTTATTCATTCATTCTCTTATTCTTTCAATTGTATTTTACCTCAATAAACAGGTTCCTTGAGGAATCTTTAAGATGGGTGGTGACAAATGGCTTCGTGGAACGATCAAAGAAAATCATCAAAAGAGCTACCAAGTACAACGGTGTCGATTTTGATCGTATCTGGGGAAATAACATGAAGTCATCTTTGATTCCATTAGTGAGCAGCGAAAACAGTAAAGAGACCCCTTCGAAAGAAGACTTGACCCAACAAGCTGAGATCAAAGAAGAAGGATTCCACACAATATTTAAAGATCCCTTGGCGAGAAGAATTACCATAATCCTATTCCTTATAGGGTAAGTTTATGCAAAGCACTGATGTTACATGTGTTAATGTATATATACATATGTACGTGCATACCCACATTGCGTACATATGTGTGTGTGTGTGTGTGTGTGTGTGCGTGCGTGCGTGCTTGTGTGTAGGTGTGTGTGTGTGTGCGTGTGCGTAAACGATGATTTATGACGAAAAAGGAGCGTTCAGTATATGTAGAAAATAATAGTTTTTTTATATATTGAAGCTGAAACAGTGTTGGTCGCATGAATCAAGCTTCACGCATCTGCGATCTTCAGGCGAGAATAGTGCCTCCAAAACATACACACACATACACAAGCGCGCGCACACACACACACACACACACACACACACACACACACACACACACACACACACACACACACACACACACACACACACACACACACACATCTGCGTGACAAGGCTAGACCTTTAAAATTACAGGTATAATCTCCAGCAGACAGACTTTTATACAGTCTCTGACTACCTCAGATTCACTCAAAGTCGATCTGAGATAACAGTAATAAAAAAAACCTACTTGCCTTAGATGCTATGCTTTCGGGTTGAACTTGGGTTTGATGGACGTAAAGAGAGAGAATTTCTTAAGTAACCAGCCATGTACATATAAGAATGAAAAGAACTGATGACGATCGCAGCTCGATGCGTTGTGTAGATATGAATATGTATATTTTCTGCAAAGATAAGTGTTAATATTGAGAAAATTTATTATCGACAGAACGATTGTTTTAATGTATGTTTTATTAAATACTTTTTAACTGTTCAAACATTTCAGGTTGTCGAACAGTCTAATGTACTACGGCATATATTTGATGTCGTCTGCGCTGGCAGGAGATCATTATTTGAATTTCTTTTTGGTATCCCTTACAGAAGTCGTCGCAAATATAGTGATGGCCATGCTGCTTCTCAAGTAAATATACATTACTTTTGTTCCTTCGTTTTATTTTTGTCTTTTGTATTTTACTTATTGTACATATTGCGCTCTGACCATGCTGGGGCATCGCCTTGAGGTGTTTTAGTCAAATAGACACTAGCATTAGTCTTTTCCTCATAGTTTGTTACTTATTCTGGCGTTCACTTGTTTTGCCGAACTGCTAAATTACAGGTAACGTAAATAAGTCAACACCGGTAAGAGACATACACGTACACACACACGTACACACACACGTACACACACACGTACACACACACACACACACACACACACACACACACACACACACACCACACCACACAATTACACACATGCATATGCATGTATGTATGTATATATATATATGTATATATATATATATATATATATATATATATATATATATATATATATATATATATATATATATATAATATTAGGGAATAAATTTCATAGTTATGATTAGTAGCGTTAAATGCATATAATTAGCTTTAGAATACACTTTAAACATTACATAATTATATAAAATTAGAATAAATAACTACTTTTTTACTAATAAAGAATTCAACGACAATATGTGCATTCTTTTACAATGTTTTATAGCATTATTTACGTAATACATAAATTTCGTATGTGTTATAGTTATTATTTTTTGTAGATCGAAAGGTTTTAAGTATTTTAAATCTTCAATAAACAATATACTTTAGGTAGACCTTCTTTTTCGATGATTTCGTTATTTTTGTAGTAGATATAATACGTATTTATCTCTGGGTAATGGACGCCATATTTATCACGTGACGTTTCTGTATAAATGCTAAAGTACACTTATTTCGGTTTAATTTACAGTATTTCGCCGGCAGATAAGCCATGATTTTTAAATTTATTCTAAACAATATCGACATACGTCCCTTATACACTAACACGTATTTACATTTATTTACCTTTTCCATCATCAATTAATCTTGTTCACAATAATACTCTATTTGAATATTTTTAGCTCGTAACTATTAATAATAATATTAATGTCTTTAACTTAGGGATTACATTTCAGGTTTTGTTTCTTTATATATATTTTTCATTCCTTATTTTTATTCCTTATCATATTATGAGGCAAGTTAAACTTTTAGGTTTTAGGTTTTTTTAGGAATTTGACCTGAGGAGTGACTACTTTTGGGAGTAAAATCAGTTTTCCGCTCTAATGAACTTGGATATGGTTTTCTTAAATGATTTTATATAGTCCTAATTCAGCCATGAAACGCGCGTAGTCGATGTACAAGTACTTACTTTTATACATTATATTATTGTATTAATTTTTATTGTTCAATTTATACTTTATTTGATATTTAGATTAATATTTTTATGATGAATGTTTCTGTGTATGGTATTCGCTGTAATTTTAAAAGTATTTGCTCTTATATATTATATGATTGTAATAATCTTACTGTTCAATATTTTATATTATTAAAATTTTAGATTAGTATTTTGTATGGTATATGTCTCACAACATGGTTTTGGACAGGTTCTTCTGACGTTGGCAAGTTTGTTACTGTCTATGTAGGGTCTTACTTCAAAGTGTTTCTGTTTCCAGTTTAAGTAGGTTTGTACAGTATTAGATTTATTTGTTGGGAAATACATGGCATGATACAAGGCCTTAAGAACTTCTTTATTATCTCCCCTAGAGTATTTTACATTCTTTTTATTTTGGTTATTTGATGATGAGCAAGGATGGTCATCTGTTGGAATATTCCGGTTGTGGGGTACTTCCAGCTCCTGTTTTTGAGAGGATTTGAACCAGTAGCTGATTTTTCGTACTCAATCTGGTTCCTCACTCGGGTACGCAGCCCTTGATGTTCCAGGTGATGACTGAACCGGTTTGTATTTTGCTTTGTTATTGCTTGAGGCATAACGAGCGTGGACGTTGATATTAGGGGACGGATATGTCTGTTTAGGGTTAATTTTTTTGAGACACCACCGCCTCCTAATTCTCTGAATGAAAACATTGCTCGTAACGTTGCTTTTTAAGGCTAACAGATCTGTATTAGTATGTATTTTTTTGTTGATATATTTGTCTCCGGGCATAGTTTCTTGTGGTGTTTTTAAACTTATGAATTGTTCACTCTGTCTGTGTTAGTTCGAAAAATTAAAAAAAAATTGGGGTTTTTTGCTTCGTTTTCACAAACGAAACAAAAAACCCCCAATTGTTTTCATATGCGTGTATGTGTGTCCTGTAAATTTCACGTAGTTGTGTAAACATTGGGATGTATGTGTAGTCCTAAGGGCATTAAAATGTATATATGATTGTGTAGACATTCGAGCGTATGCGTAATTAATCTATTTGCGTACTTACTGTTTTGTTCCAATGATATTTTATAATTTGTAAACTTTCCGACGTTGATTTCGCATGTCTTTCACACATATTGCATTGGAGAAACTTTGGCACATCGTGCATGGGAGAAACTGTGCTTTATATGGCAGCAAAATTTCGTTTTTGTGATTATTTTCGTTAAAAGATCGCTTCCTTCTAGTCTTCCACGGGTTTCTTTATCTTATTCCACCGATGTTATTAGATTAGATTTGTTTTTGAATGGAGAGCCCGGTGTAGCACATCCATGTTGTTATTCAGCGCGTGGACTTCTTCTTCTTCTTCTTCTTCTTCCTCTTCTTCTTCTTCTTCTTCTTCTTCTTCTTCTTCTTCTTCTTCTTCTTCTTCTTCTTCTTCTTCTTCTTCTTCTTCTCCTCCTCCTCCTCCTCCACCTCCTCCCCCTTCTTCTTCTTCTTGGCATTCTGTCCGTTACGACGACGAGGGTTCCAGTTCAGTTGTGGCTGCATGGAATTGATTGTGTAATCCCTTGTTACATAATACTTCTTCATGTCCTTTTTGTACTTCTTCCTTTATTTCCTTTTCTTCTCTGCTTTCAATACTCCCGCATTCCTAACAGACACTGGCAAGGTTTCCTTACTTCGGAATAGGTGTTCCATTAAGCTCCTGGGTTAGATACGTATGCAGTCTTCCACACTATTCAATCCCACTCCTCCATTTGGTCTCTTCTTCTCAAACTTTATTATTTCTTTCTAGTTTATGTTTTAAGGTTTCACTAAACGTGTAACCTCTATCGACCGAAATTTATAAGTAACTTAAACAATAGAGATGTCTCACTTTAGGCATAAAAGCAAAAAATTATGAAGAAACTGAAATGTATTGCTGGTACCATTTTCCAGGACAGCAGATATGTCGGTGAAGAAATCTTAGGTTCAACTCAGAATTCAAATTGAAATGTTGATTTAGTGTCTTATATAAAGTTAACTTTATCTATCATTTCTTTCGTGTGTACATCAAACCTTTCCCTTACACCCTAAAACAAGGATATATATATATATATATATATATATATATATATATATATATATATATATATATATATATATATATATATATATATATATGCATATATATATGTAGGTATGTGTGTGTATGTATGTATGTATGTATGCATGTATGTATGTATGTATGTATGTATGTATATAAACGTGTTTCTTAAATTTTCCAGGCTAGAAAGACGTTCAACAGTGGCATTATTTCAGGGTTTAGCTGGTGTGTCTCTTCTTTGTGCAGTCCTGGTTAACAACTTTGCAGGTATGTTGATTTTGACTCAATGTTTCAGTACAACTAAAATACCAGCTTTTATTGTCGTTTATCCCTGAGTTAACCCTGCACCCTGCTCGGTAGATGCATAATAATAAATTTTGCTCCTTTTTTTTATACTCCGAATAAGATTACCCGTCAACTTAATCCTTGTTTCAAGCAGTCGTACCAACTTAATCCTTGATTTGAGCATGATTTACTCTCTTCCTCCTAAGGAACGCTTTCAAAGAGTAAAAGTTGCTTTTCAGGTCGATATTGCATTTCATCCTTTCGAGATCCATAAAATAAGTATCAGTTGTGTACTGGGGTTGATGTAATCAATAAACCTATTCCCCACCAAATTACAGGTCTTGTACCTATACTAAAAAGTGTTATCTGACTATTCCATTCAAAATCTTGAGTGATTCTTATTTTACGATGGCAAGTTGTGATTCGAAGGATGCCTGCTTATATTTCTTAGAGAAGAGGACTGTGTACCTGACCTTTTTCAGGACATCCAAGAGGCAAAAGAGGGATGGAGAAAAGTATCCTCAACCTGGAACCTGATTCAAGTGCTTATAACAGAGTGGAGTCCTCAGTACCAGGTTGTAATAGAGTTTAGACAGAGTGGCGGAGTAAGTCGATCACCCAAATGGCCCACAGCTGGATTTGAACTCAGAAGACAAAGAACCGGAACAGCTACCACATGACACCCCGTCCCACGTACCAAACATTGCAATAGTTCACCACCCTTGGATGGTGCTTATTTTATTGACACCAGTAAAATAAAAGGTAAAGTTAACCTCGGCAGGATTTGAAATTAGAACGCGAGAAACCGGTTAAATATCGCAATACTGTTTATAGGCAGACTCAGTTTCATGGCGGAAACTTGCTGTGCTTTAAACTACGTCACGTGTAGTCTGTTCATCGTTACCGTAATGCCTTATTGAACCAGATGAAGGCTTTTAATTGATTATTGGTGAGGAGTGAAAAGGGTATAGTTATACGTGTGGTTAGTTTCTTCATATTGCTTCACCGAAAATTCGCGTACACAGATTACACATATTAATATATACACAGATAGAAAGGCTAAGAGAGAGAGAGAGGGGGGGAGTAAGAGAGAGAGAGAGAGTGTGTGTGAGAGAGAGAGAGAGTGTGTGAGAGAGAGAGAGAGAGAGGGAGAGAGGAGTAGATAAAGACAGAGGCAGTAAAACAGAAATAACATGTTTTCACTATGAAATTTCCAGTCTGTTACAAGCAGCTTAACTAGTACGTGTTTTCTTTACACATACACACACAAACACATACATACATACATACATACATGCATAAAAACATATATGTATATATATATATATATATATATATATATATATATATATATATATATATACACACACATGCATACATGTGTGTGTGTGTATTTGTGCGTGTCTGTTGGACAAAAGATTACAGATGGCGAGAATTAGATGCTGGATATATATATTACAGGGTTGAAACAGAATCCTTACAGCTATTTTAAAACTCCGGTAAATGGTTAATATTGCAATGGCTTATATACAAACAGATTTATATTGGGAGACAATATGTAAGCAAAAATATAAGCAACTCGTATGAAGAAATATCCTTGAACGTTCTATTAATCTCGTATAGCAAAAATCTGAAATTGCCGCTTATAAAATAAGAACTTGTAACTTTTCTACAACCATATTTTCTTCAGACGTAAAATGAAATAACGTTTACAATTACTCATTTCAGGACAAAATAAAGTATTTTCCATTATCAATACAGTGTTTAGTATGATGGGCATGTTTGGAAGTAGTGCTTCAAATACCGTAATTTGGTTATACGCACCAGAAGTATATCCTACTAACCTCAGGTATGTAGTATTTTGTTTTTATCACTCTTTAATACTATATGTCCTTATCAATCTTTAATACTATATGACCTTAACAAAACAATACAAACACATTAGTAATTATTTGACTTTTATGGATTTTGGGGAGGCCATAGAAAAAGCTTGGTTTGCATTTGAAGTTTGTGATGTGGTCTTTTTCTTTTTCTGTCAGGCCTTTTCCATGATTGAGTACTAAAGTTGCAAGATTTTCTTAATGTTTTTTTGCTGCCTATAATTTACAACGTTTTCATAAAAGGAGTCATTTTCTAGTATTCTCTGTATTTTCACCCCGCGGTATTCCCCTGGGTAATTTCGCCCCAGCTCCCGGTAATTTCGTCCCCTTGGGTATTTTCGTCCTTCGGTATTTTCCACCTCCCGGTATTTTCGCCCCTCGTTAATTTCGCCCCTCGTTAATTTCGCCCCTCGTTAATTTCGCCCCTCGTTAATTTCGCCCCTCGTTAATTTCGCCCCTTCACCCCTCGGGCATTTCACCCCCATTCTCGAGCATTTCACCCCTCCTCGATATTTTCGCCTCCTCGGTAATTTCGCCCCCTCGGTATTTCCACTTCCCGGTATTTTCGCCCCTTCACCCCTTCCTCGGGATTTTCACTCCTCTCAGGCATTTCACCCCCTCCTCGGGCTTTTCACCCCTCTCCTCGGGATTTTCACCCCCTCTGGGATTTTAATTCCCTTCCTCGGAGAATTTAACCCCCTTCGGGCATTTCACCTCACTCCTCGGACACTGCATCCCCTCCTCGTGCTTTTCAATCCTCCTTGGGCATTTTACCCCCTCTTCGGCCTGTTCACCCTCCTCCTCAGGCTTTCCCCCATCCTCGGGCATTTCATCCCCCTCTTCGTGCATTTCACCCCCTTCCTCATGCATTTCACCCCAATTCTTGGGAATTTCACCTTCAAGTATAAATTCTTTTGAGAATCTCTCCGGAATTGTTTGTGGGTGTTTGTTTATCCAGAATTCTGCCGCTTCTCTTCCATGTATATGGGTAACATTTGTGTAGAGACTAGCAACTACTACCATTTTTTTATCTCCCAGTTCTGGAATATGGTTTAAGAAGTCCATGTCATCTCTGATGAAACTGGGAACTAATCTGCATGAAAGTTTTTAAAATTATGTGCAGCAAGTTGCTTAATCTTTGAGTGCCGGACGCTGGTCCTGCAACAATCCGACACAATTTGAGATTA
This sequence comes from Octopus bimaculoides, assembly GCF_046866305.1. Classification (NCBI taxonomy): domain Eukaryota; kingdom Metazoa; phylum Mollusca; class Cephalopoda; order Octopoda; family Octopodidae; genus Octopus; species Octopus bimaculoides. The sequence goes on along the minus strand of NC_142938.1, from coordinate 77,383,573 downwards.
GTTGGTTTGGGAATCCTTTATATATGGAACATGGAGATCTTTTAAGCTGCTGTTGATCTGTTTGGATTTATGGATTTTAGGAAGTCCATAAAAATTGCTTGTTTTCACTTCAAATTTGGTGAGGTAATCCAACTCCTTTTTGCTAAGTCATCCTTTGATTTGTTGGTAAGTTTACCAGTTTTGCTTATACTTCATTTATCAGCATTGCTATCTAGTTTTCCGTAGAATTACTGGTCATTGAGTCGTTCCAAGGCCATTTCCATGTAATGGTTCTAGTCTATTATACATATATGCATATATGACGGGGAGGGTGTCGTTACTCTCGTTGCTATTGTTGTTTAGCTTACGGTTAGTTTCTGAGCGTGGAGGCGCAATTGCCCAGTGGTTAGGGCAGCGGACTCGTGATCATAGGATCGCAGTTTCGATTCCCAGACCGGGCGTTGTGAGTGTTTATTGAGCAAAAACACCTAAGGTTCCACGAGGCTCCGGCAGGGGATGGTGGTGAACCCTGCTGTACTCTTTCACCACAACCTTTTCTCACTCTTACTTCCTCTTTCTGTTGTGCCTGTAATTTAAAGGGTCAGCCTTGTCACGCTGTGTCACGCTGAATATCTCCGTGAACTACGTTAAGGGTACATGTGTCTCTAGAGTGCTCAGCCAGTTGCACGTTAATTTCCCGAGCAGGCTGTTCCGTTAATCGGATCAACTGGAACCGTCGACGTCGTAAGCGACGGAGTGCCAACAACAGTTTCTGAGCACGAATTCTTTTGATAAAACAATATTCCCGGCTTCACGATGCTTTCAAGTGTAGTGTTTAGTAGAGATCACGTCTCATTATCTAATGCGTGGGGGTTTTCTGGTAAGGTAGCACGGGGATTTCTGAGGGAGATTATACTCCAATTTTTAGCAGTTCGAGCAACCACGTAGATATGAATTAGTTTAGTCATATTCATACCAGAAAACCCGCCGTAGCCGTCACTCACAAGCGAATGGGATCTAGTGACGTGTCATGCAGTCATTAATAACGTTAGATGTCCATGAAATCACGTGCAAACATAGACCTGGAAAATCATCACGAGGGAGAGAGGACAGAACCAGCACTACGCTGGCACTTACTTGCAATTGAAGAGACCGGATCAACATGAAAAGAAATGTCTTGTTTAAGGACATAAATCGCTTCCCACTCTAGGAATCGAACTCACGACCTCAAAATTAATTTCTATACTTTCAGAAACATCGGTTTGGGATTTCTGACGTTATGTGACAGTATTGGAAGTATGATGTCGTCATTTGCCCGTATTTTGGTAAGTTATTCCTTATGCAGTATTCTTTACAAAGCTGATCATTACAAAGTTGAACATTTCTAAGGTGGTCATTCCGAATCTGAACGTTGCAGAATTAAATATTCCCATCATATCTTTTATAATCTTTTCCTTCTTCATTCTTTCTCTCACATTCTTTATTTCTCTGTCAAGCTGTCTGTCTGCCTGCCTGACTCTGCCTGCCTGCCTGTCTGTCTGTCTCTCTGTCTCTCTGTCTCTCTGTCTCTCTGTCTCTCTGTCTATCTTTCTCTCTTCTTTCTCTAATTCTCTCTCACACACACTAACTTTCATCTCCCTTTTACATAAATACACCCACATTCTCTCTCTCTCTCTCACACACACACACACTCACACACACACACACACACACACACACACACACACACACACACACACACACACACACACACTCTCTTTCTCTCTCTGTATCGTAGATGATACACAGGACAGACAAAAAGTTTAAATCATTTATATTGGGAGAACGGTTTGACGTTTCAAGTTGGCAGAATTGTTAGCGAGGCATCCACAATTTTTTTAGTGGTTTTTCTTCCACCTTTTTATGTTCTAGGTTCAAATTCCGCTGGCTTTAGTTTTACTTTTCATCCATCTGGCATGGGTAAAGTAAGCACCAGTTGATCCCTGAGGATCAATATAACTGACTTACCCCTCCCCACAAAGTTACTGCCTTAGTACCAAAATTAGAAACAACATTACTATAAGAATTTAACCTGTGTTTCGCGTAGCCATTTTAATGAATAATTCTGTTTGTTTTCTATCTGAATTCTAGATGCTCTATGTGCCTTGGTTACCTGGAACAGTATTCGGTGTGGGCTCTCTTGCCAGTGTTTGTCTTTTGAACTTTATGCCAGAAACTCAACATTTACAGATGCCAACCACAATGAACGATGTTCGAAAGCAACTAAACGCCCAGAAGAGAAAAAAGAAAAATCGTTCGAAAGAGGAAAATTGAAGAGTCATTAATATATATATATATATATATATATATATATATATATATATATATATATATGAAAAATAGAAGTTGAAAATGCAGAGAATAGTTGAAATATCTTTTATCATTATATTTCAAGATTTAACCCTATTTTCGAGGAAGTTCGTATGTTAGTACGTTCATATGTGTTAGTATGTTGTCAATTGATACTAACACATGGACGTAGTGGAGAACCAACAAAAATTTCTAAGACCAGTCATGTGACTACCTTCTACCAATCAAGTCCTATTCAAAGCATAAACTAATACACACACACACACACACACACACACACACACACACACACACACACATATATATATATATATATATATATACATATACATATATATATATACATATATGTATACATATACAAATATATACATATATATGTGCATATATATATATATATATATATATATATATATATATATATATATATATATATATACATACATATATGTATGTATGTATGTATGTATGTATGTATGTATGTATGTATACAAAATATATATATAAAATAAAAGAAGGAAAATGCCCACAGATTATATAGTTTTATATATTTTTTTATATATTTCATAAGTAAAAGAGTATTGTTTGTCTACTGGTTTCGCTTTTGCTCAACGTGACATTGAAATTATTGTAACTTCGTATTTTCTTAAGAAGATTTTAGTCCATGTTGTGTATGAGGGTTTCTGAATGAAATGAATCAACAGTTAGAAATATCTAAGGTGAAAGTTATTGGTGAAAGTTATTATTCGGGACAGGGAAGATAATTGCTAGTTGTTGGAGGTGGGGGGGGGGGGGGGGAATAAATATACAAAAACTCAAAAGCTAAAGTAGTGAGATGAAATATTTACAATGATGTGTATGTGAACATGGATTGAAATATGTACTAAAAACAAAATTGATTATGCGTTCCCATTTAGGCGTAAATTGTATGTTTTGGGGAAATAAATTTTCTTTATTTAAACGTTCTTGTACAGAATTTGTTTCTTTGCACTGGTAGATGGGGAAAACTGTGAAGTTTGGTTGGATATTACCTGCATATCTCTCTATGTGTTCACTCAAAAGAATCTGTCTGTACTGTGGTAAATGGATCTATTCCTTATGTAGTGTGGTTCTCCGTCAAAGTACCATACTTGTCTGTCCTATATAATTATATCCACAACCCGAACAAGTTAAAACATAAATTAAATTCTCGGAAGCACATGTGAAGTTGGTTTTAATTGTGAACCTCTCTCCTTGTTTGAATAGGAAATCCGAACCTTCTTGTAGGTTCCAAAGTTTGGACGGCCACACTTTTTACCCATTTGTTTCGTGGCTGTTGTGAAAAGCATCGCATTTATCAGAAGCTTTTTCAGCGACTTGTGTTGCTTTTTTGCATTTGATGAATTTATATTTTCAGAATGTTCAGTTTTGGAAGCCTAGTGAGCATAGGTAAATTTTGTACAATAGTGTGGTATGCCTCATTGTTTCTAGAATTGTACGATTATATATACGGTAGTGTTTTGAGATGTGGTGTGGTATTACGTTTTGTCTCCCTTGGTGTTTTAATGTCTAATTTCTTAGAACGTTTAATTCCATCGTCTATAGGTGAGGGTGGATATTGTCTCTCAGTTAGTGTTCTTCTGCGGTCTCCAATGGTTAAAAAATGTGGATGTCGAAACTGTAGAACATGCCCCAACCTGCATAAAGGCCTTATATATATATATATATATATATATATATATATATATATATATATATATAAATATATATATATATATATATATATATATATATCAACCTCTCCGAGATCGAAGAAATCACGGATGAGTCGAAGCAATGTGAAGACACTGTTGACCGTTTTTTTTCGACTACAAGGAGATTATTCATCATAAGTATGCTCCACCTGGTCAGACAGTAAACAAGGAGTACTACTGTGACGTTTTGCGGCGTTTGAGGGATGCTATTCGTCGGAAAAGGCCACAATTGCATGGGTCCGCTGAGTGGAAATTGCACCATGACAATGCACCTGCTCATTCAGCACAGCGGTTTTGGTTAGGCACAGCATTCCCCAAGTCCGACTGTCACCGTATTCCCCAGATCTCGTCCCTTGTGACATTTTTTTCTGTCCAAAAATTAAATACGACGAAGCAGCTGCTGATTATCCCAGAAAACGAGTTCCAGGAATGCTTTTATCAATGGAAACAGCGCTGGATTAAGTGTGTGGCTTCCGAAGGGGACTGCTTTGAAGGTGATTAAATGCCAAATTGGCACGTGTTGTAGTTTTTTTCTTTTTGTAGTACCAGTCCGGATATTTATTGATCAGACCTCGTATATAATTTCTTGTAAAGTACATTACTGCTCTATTCTTTAGACTGTGCTTCGTTTTTCGGATATATGATCCACTAACGATATGTGTGTGTGTGTGTGTGTGTGTGTGTGTGTGTGTGTGTGTGTGTGTGTGCGTGTGTGTGTGTGTGTGTGTGTGTGTGTGCGTGCGTGCGTGTCCATCACACCGATGCTGGTATATTTACGTCCCTGTAACTTAGCTGATTGGCAAAAGATAAACTGATAGAATAAGTACTAGGCTTACAAAGGATAAGTCCTGGGGTCGATTTGTTTGACTAAAACTCGTCCAAGCGGTGCTCCAGCATAGCCACAGTCAAATGGCTGAAACAAAGAAAAGAATAGAATAATAAAATATTTCCAGTATCAAATCAAGTGCAATAACTCGAGTATGAGTTAGAATGGCTCGGAAGAGTTATTTACCTTGCACAAAGAAATGCAATTTGACATTCGTAAAACTATCTTCAGGAATAAAGGCAGCGTTTTTTCACGAATTGCTCTGAGATATTTAACAACCCCGAACGTTGTTCAGTGATACAACAACGAATAAGTGAAGCGTGCATTAAACGGACGGGAGAAATGGACATCAAAAATACTGCATGAAGATAATATGAAATGTTGGCTTTAAATTTTGGAACAAGGCCAGCAATTTTGGGGCGGGGCAAATCGATTATAGCTACTCCAACGCTCATCGGGTGCTTATTTTATCCACCCCGAAATGATGAAAGGCAAAATTAGCCCTGGTGGCATTTGAATACAGAATTATGATGATATCATTATTATTATACAAG
>NC_142938.1:77335632-77370632 GCF_046866305.1 Octopus bimaculoides | reverse complement strand
TTTTTTTTTGAGACGATGGCGTCTTGTAGCCATGAAAATTTTTGTGAAACGAACGCTGCAGTCTGCAGTGTTTCGTTCGAAAAAGAATTTCCTAGTCTTCCTTCCTCACAGTTAAAGGAGAGAATGGAGAAAAAGAAAGACTCTGCTGCTACAGCAGTCTTGCCTGCCAACGTAACCAGTGACAACAACAACAACAACAACAACAACAACAGCAGCAGCAGCAGCAACAACAAGGACACAAATGTCCTTGCTAACAAAACCACTGTCCTCACCACTGATACCACCACTACCGCCACCACCACCACAACGAACTTTGCCGAGGCTTTGAAGCCTAGGAAAAGAATTTTGAATATATCGAAAGAGAAATTACTTGCATGCAAAAGCATGCTAAGTAAAAAGGACGTTACAGTCCATCTTCAAACGCCCGCGGACTTTAAGATAAACATCGAAAAAAAAAACTATCATCTACAGAACCATTAATTTAAAGACAAAGACAGTGGAAAAATTCACCCAAGAAAATGTTGAGAGATGCTTAAAGCCGATTTGGTCTTACAAGACTTACATAACGAGAGGTTTGAAATTCGGAACGATAGAAGTAAGACTAGACAGCGAGCAGCGAGCGAAGGACCTCTCCACTAAGTCATTACAGCATGAGAACCTGCTCATGATCCCTACGTACCTTGGTCGTAGGGTTACGAAAATAAAAATTTCGAATGTGCCTCCTGAAATTGAGGAAGAATGGCTAGTATCTGCCATATGTCTAGGCATAGAGGAGGAGATAAACATACTAGAAGCATCTGCCGTTTGCAATCAAAACTGGATTGGCCAGGAATTTCAACTCCTGGTACAAATTGATCCAGCAAACTGGGAAAAAATTCCACATAGAATCCAATTAACTGAGGATTCAATTTTTCATGTTTTCGTCGAAGGCAGAAGGCCAGTTTGCTACGTTTGTAGTAGCAAAACTCACCTTCAAAAAACATGCCCAGTAGCCCAGAAGAAAAGGCAACAACAACGGCAACAATACAAAGAAAAACAACAACAACAACAACAACAACAACAACAACAACAACAACAACAACCACAAGAAAAGCACAAGAAAAAAACAGCATTACTGCCTACACCGCCATATGCACAACTGGTCAAGCAGTTGTACAACGAAATGGAAAAAAGCCAGCAGCCAGCAACACAGCCGAACCAAACAAAAACACCACCAGTACCACCAAGAACAGAATCAGCACCATCACCACCGCCAACACCAACAACAACAACCCCACAAGAAGGGAACACGAAAAAGACTCCCACCTCACCCCCAAAAACCAAAACACCACATCCCAACTGTCACGAAACAGCACCAACACCACCAACAACAAAATCAACCCACACAAAAATAGACCCCAACACCCTTCCCTCCGATTCCTCCGACATGTCAGATGAAGATGACACAGAGGCTTGGCAAGTGGCCACGGGGGGAAGAAGAAAAAGGGGGAAAAAAAGAACGGAAAAACAAACAAACAAAGCGGGGAGGTTTACCAGCCCCGAAACCAACACATCCACAGAAAACAAAAACACCAACACAAACGCACCAACACAGAACCCCACAACAAGTTTGACAGCGATAAACACAAACAATCTAGACCTAATGAAATTCATTAGGTCGAACACTAACATAACAGATAATGACACGAAAACAAGCAATCACCCACGCACAACACCACCACAACACATCAAAATCATACATGTAACACGGAGCACATACGATACACTGAAATCTCTCTACCCGGATACAGTAGGGAGATTCCAGAAATATTCATCAAAAAAACTATACAAAAACCTTCTGAGAGAAGGTTGTGAGGCCAAAAACCAAGAACTTTCGGACAGTAAGTAACTCTCTCTCTCTCTCCTTTCGTGTGTAAAACACAAATTTTGATAGAATCATGGTGAAGATTGGTTGTGTAAATGTGCGTGGCTTGGGGTCGCCTTGGAAACAAGAGTACCTCTTAAATGACATCAAGTCACACAATTTGGATATCATAGCCATTAGTGAGACCAGACTCCATGAACCGCGGGCCCTAAAGTCCATGTTTGGCGGACAGTTTAACATTTATTTTTCTCCCTGTCTGCCGAGGATGGGCGGTAGTGGCACGGCGGTTCTTTTTCGCAAGAGTCTGGATCTCCAAGTAAAGACGATATTTACGGACCCGGAGGGTAGACTGGTTGTCCTAGATGTGGACGGCAGCGATGGAGGCGCTTTTCGGTTGCTGGCAGTTTATGTGCCTCCTTTAACAGGTCGGTCAGACTTCTTTCGACGTCTAGAAGTATTCCTGGGAACGTCTCGTCCCTTACTTTTAGTGGGGGATTGGAATGCTACCTTGGACACGCATCTAGACTACGTGGGGAGTGACAAAACTAGAAGGGGATGCAAAGGCCTCATAGACCTGCTCAGACGCTTCCAGTTGTCTGACAGGTACCGACTCGACCACCCAAATGTGCCAACGTGGACTTGGAGCAACCGCATTGGGTCGTCGAGATCGTATCTAGATAGGATAGTGTGTAGGACAAGAGATAGAGATAGTTTAGGATGTCCACAGTTCCACATAGTCAGCTACACGGATCACAAACTTGTGACGTGTACGCTAGACTTAGATAAGGCATATAGGCAGGGTCCCGGTTACTGGAAACTAAGCGCGTCTTTCCCGTCGAGACAGGTTTTCAGAGACCGGATTAGCACGTTAGTAAAGAGGGCTTTGACGGGAGCCATCGTCAACAACAAATGGTGGTTTTCCCTCAAGAGAGCAGTAAGGGCGGAAGCAATAAGGTATAGCAGGGCAGTAACTGTAGAGAGGAACAGAGTAGAGGGGGAGCTAGTGATAAAGTTAGAAGAGGCATTGCGAAGTGGCATCGCATCCGACGTTTTAGCGGCGAGGTTGGCCCTCGACCAACACTTCAATGCTAAACACGAAGGGTGTGCTGTCAGGGCAAGGATGCGTGCTCTGAGGAATGAAGGTGTTGGAGCCGCACGAGAGGCCCGGGTGGCGGAGGCGCAGCGGGGTAACAGAGCCACCATCCGGTCTCTGGTAGACGAACAGGGGCGCGAATTGCTCGAGCCGAGCAAGATGTGCGAGGCGTTTCAGCGGCATTTTGCCCGACTGTTCGGGAGGAGTGGCGAGCGAGAAGGAAGGGTGGACTTTAGTGCCTACCTGCACAGCTTGCCACGACTCTCGGCAAGAGAGGCGGAGTGCTGCGAAGGGGTCATCACGGCGGAGGAGGTGAGGGACGCGATGGCGGGTTGCTCGACGGACAAATCTCCGGGTTTGGATGGTCTGCCCTACGAGCTTTACAACTGTATGCCAGACTTGTTTGGAGAAGTCTTGGCGGCCGTGTACTGCAACTGGCAGCAGAACGGGAGCATTCCCGGTTTTGTGAGCCGAGGAGCGGTAACGCTGCTGAAGAAAGATCCAAACAAGGGGGACGCCATAGATAACTTTAGGCCCATCACTCTGCTCAATGCAGACATGAAAATTTTGGCCAAGGTGTTAGCCAAGCGGTTGGCGCTTGTCATCGAGAAACTGGTCGGCACGGAGCAGACGTGCGCCGTGCCGGGCCGGAGCATCCATGACAACCTCCATCTGATGCGCTACATCATAGAGAGGGTAGTTAAGGAACCTGGCATGGGTGGGGCCCTGATCAATTTGGATCAATCCAAAGCTTTCGATAGGGTAGACCATCGATACTTGGAGGCCGTCCTCGAAGCGGCCGGCTTCGGTCCCGTTTTCCGCGGCTGGATGGCTGCCTTGTACACAGGCATCCGTTCGGTTGTTCGCGTCAATGGACGTCTATCGGGACCCTTCGACATTGCACGTTCGGTTCGTCAGGGATTCCCCCTGTCGCCGCTCCTGTACGTATTGACTCTCGAGCCACTACTGCGGAAGCTGGCGACGCTGAGGGGCATCCCGCGAGAACTGAGGTGCGGGACGAGCGTGTCGGCATACGCGGACGACATCACCGTCATAGCGTCTAGCCACGAGCACATCGAGCTTGTCGGCGAGACGCTGAAAGACTACGAAGCGGTGACGGGAGCGAAAATCAACCGGGATAAGTCGGTGGGTTTGCTGCTCGGCACCTGGAGAAGCAAGCTCATACCGTCCGGCAGCGCCTCAGTAGTGGGACGCTGGACGGACGGTCCGGTCAAGTTGCTCGGAGTCTGGTTCGGTCCGGACCTGCAAACGGAGAACTGGGACGAGATAACGAGTAGGGTGGCCACTCTTTGCCGGCAATGGTCCGAGAGGAAGCTGTCCCTAAAAGGTCGGGCGGAGGTGGCGAACGCGTACATCGCGTCCGTCATCGAATACCGCCTGACCGTCGTGCCTTGTCCCGATCGCGCCATCACCGAAATGGAGCGTATCCTCTTCCGCTTTTTGTGGAAAGGAAGCGTTCCGATGGTGAGGCGATCCGTTTGTTGCCAACACCCGCTGAAAGGAGGGCTGGGCATGCCGTGGTTGATGATGCGCAGACATGCGCTGAGACTGCGACATCTCCGGCTCTACGTAGACGACGGTGAGCAGGTGTGGTCGCCGTTTGTGCGACGCGCTTTCCCGCAGCTCGTCTCCATGACCGAGCTGCAGTCGTGGATCAAAAAGAGGCCGAGGAATGGCGAATGGCACCGTGAGTGTCGCGTTGCTCTGCAACAACTTTGCCGTCCCGGGTCGACCTTGAGCGGCTGCATCACAACGAAGTCATTCTATAGGGGATTAGTGGAGGGCAGGTACGACGACGATCCCGGGGCGAACCTGGGCGTCGACGAGGAATACCTGACCCGCCTGTTCAGGACGACTTTCGGGCCGGGACCTATGGACAACTTCCAGAGATCCCTGGCCTGGCAGTGTTACCGAGAGGCGCTACCCGTTCGGGATAAGCTCTATAGACTCGGCTCGCGAAATGTGGAGCCGACCTGCCCGAGATGCGGTCAGAGCGATGAAACCGTTCTGCACGCACTCGTGCAGTGTCCAACCATTTCGGAGCTGTGGGCTTATGTCGAACGACTGCTGTCGCGTGTGGGACGTGTCGGTTTATCAACCGAGTCTATCGTCAATATCGTCACGCCTCCTTCCTTTAAACGGGAAGGAAGAGCTGTATTTATCGTACTTGTGGCTATGGCCAAAGAATGCATCTGGTGGACGCGTCTGAAAGGATTAGAGACAAATACTTTCCTCTCTGGTCAATCTCTCATCAACTTTTTCAAGTATCACTTGAAAAGGAAGGTGAGAGTAGAGAGGCAAGTGTTGTCTAGCAAATGTTTCGAAAAAAGATGGATACATGTAGCAAGAATGGCACGTATAAATGACGAAGCCACCTTGACCATGATTCTATAAAACGTTTTAAAATTTTGTAAACAGAGAGTTACTTACGTTTCTTGCTTAAATAAAAGAAATTTTATTTAACAAACTGTGACGCTAAAGACCGAGGTTACCGTGGTCTTTTCGTAGGTTTTTCTTTCCACGGATAACCTCCCCATTTATTGGGAATTTTTTGTATTATTTCGTATTTTTTGTAAATACCCCAAACGTTTTGCGATGTTTTTTTTTCATCGTTGTCCCCACTTTTGTTTTTTTTCTGCTTTGTTTTCGACCCCCTCGAAAAGAAAAACTCTACATTTGTATTTTGTCCCCTCTGTGTTGAGCCCTGTGTGGCTAATAAAGAAACCTATCTATCTATCTATCTATCTATCTATCTATCTATCTATCTATCTATCTATCTATCTATCTATCCAAGTTGCTACAAATTTTGATGTAAATTTTTTTCTACTAGATCAAATCTCAATTTTTTATGCCAAAATGTAGCTAGGGACAAGTCCTCTTCAAAAATGTTAACAGTTTTCAATTTGGTTAAGAACTGAATCAGTGACAAACCTCTGAAGATACTGTGTGTGAGTAAATTGCGGCCTTAAGAATATTACTCAACTATTCTCATAGTTGAATGATATATATATATATATATATATATATATATATATATATATATGTATGTATACTTGGAAATCGATGCGTGACGTTCAGTCATATAATAATATAAATAATATATAAATATGTATGCATACATACAAAGATATGTACATACATATTATTGGATATACAAATGCGTATATATGGATATACACATTTAAATATGGGAACAGGATACCATAGGTCGTAAGCAGCATAAAATACGGAAACAACATGACACGCGAAATACGAAAACATGGAATACGAACTTTTGTTTTTGCGAACAACGAAAGAAACAAATGGAAAACAAGATATGTTGGCACTCCGTCGCTTACGACGTCGAGGGTTCCATTTGATCCGATCAACGGGACAGCCTGCTCGTGAAATTAACGTGCAAGTGGCTGAGCACTCCACAGACACGTGTACCCTTAATGTAGTTCTCGGGGATATTCAGCGTGACACAGTGTGACAAGGCTGGTCCTTTGAATTACAGGCACAACAGAAACAGGAAGTAAGAGTGAGAGAAAGTTGTGGTGAAAGAGTACAGCAGGGTTCGCCACCATCCCCTGCCGGAGCCTCGTGGAGCTTTAGGTGTTTTCGCTCAATAAACACTCACAACGCCCGGTCTGGGAATCGAAACCTCGATCCTATGACCGCGAGTCCGCTGCCCTAACCACTGAGCCATTGCGCCTCCACGGAAAACAAGATAAGCAACATAAAAAAAACGACACTTCATCATTTGTCGGCAGTTTTTCTACTTCGTATTTCGAGCAATTCACTACAAGATACGCTGTTGACAAAACAGTAGCAAAGTAAATAAAATTAGGGATTTTGCGGAGGGTCAAAGTTGGTAACAAAACAGGACAGTAAAAAGAAAAACAGGAAGGGCTGCTAAGCCTGAACGAGTTGAGTTGGTGAATGCGGAGGAACCAGCTCTGACAGGAGACAGACAAGAATGCATCTTATCCCTACGGCTGATCAGAAAGAAAGAAAGAAATTCAAGTTAGGAAAAGAAAGATGGCCGATGGCTTACGTGCGAGTATCGAGAGAGCAAAGAGTGGGGGAGAGAGAGAGAGACAGACAGCGAACGGTGAAGGGGAGAGGGAAAAAATTAGAGAACAACTGAAGAAGGGTCGTTTTTTAAATGTTGCTTGTCTTGTTTTTCATTTGTTTCTTTCGTTGTTCGCAAAAAAGTTCGTACTCCAGGTTTTCGTATTTCGTATTTCATGTTGTTTGCGCTCTGTTGTGCCCTGTGCCCATATATGCATACGTATATACATTTATATGTATGTACATATATGTGTGTATGTATGCATATATATTTATATATTATCTATATTATTATATGATTGAAAGCTACGCATCCATTTCCAAGTAAGTTTTATCTTAATAATTTCGATGCGACACTTATCCTATCTCTTTCTGTTTCTCTTTTCCTCCTCTCTTTCGTTTTCTCTCTCTTCCTTTCTCTAATTCTTTTCCTCTCCCCTTCACCGTTCTCTGTCTGTCCCTCTCTCTCCCTCACTCTCCCTCACACTTCCGCCTTTGCTCTCTTTTTGCTCGCACGTAACCATCGACTATCTTTCTTTTCCTAACTTGAATTTCTTTCTTTCTTTCTGATCAGCCGTAGGGATAAGACGCATTCTTGTCTGTCTCCAGTCAGAGCTTGTTCCTCCGCATTCACCAACCCAACTCGTTCAGGCTTGGCAGCCCTACCTGTTTTTATTTTTACTGTCCTGTTTTTGTTACCAAATTTGACCCTCCGCAAAATCTCAAACTTTATTTAACTTGCATTGCGGGAGCAACTGTTTTGTCGAAAACGTATCTTGTCGGGAATTGCTCCAAATACGAAGTAGAAAAACTGTCGACAAGTGATGAAGGGTCATTTTTTTAATGTTACTTGTCTTGTTTTCCATTTGTTTCTTTCGTTGCTCCCCCCAAAAGTTCATATTCCATATTTATATATTATACATATCACACACACACACACACACACACACACACACACACACACACACACACACACACACACACACACACACACACATATATATATATATATTTATGTATGTATTTATGTATGCATATAGGTATATATGTGTGTGTGTTGCTTTCGAAATATATATATATTTTAAATTTCTTTGTTTTTGCTTATTTTTATCTAGGATTTATCCCAGGGTCAAAATGTGCTGCATTGAATACGTCCCAATTGCAAGAATATGGTTATGACTCCAACGAAACACACGAAATTGCTTACGAAGCATGCCAGATAAATATAAACAGCTTGGACGGCAGCAGCAAGAACGAGAGTCTGGAATGCATCAATGGTTATAGCTATGATCACGACAGATATATCTCATTTTTATCGGAGGTAAATACATACATGCAACCTATACATACTTACATTCCTGCATACATACATACATACATACATACATAGGCACATCTCGTTATATATATATATATATATATATATATATATATATATATATATATATATATATATATATATATGTATATATATGGTGACCCTCTCTTTAGCTTTATTATTATTACGTCGATTGCTTTTTCATCCCTACGGCTTCGATAAAATAAGTACCACTGAAACGCTAGGGTAGGTGTAATTTCTGGCCCTGGGCTAAAATTTGAGACATTATTATTATTATTATTATTATTATTATTATTATTATTATTATTATTATTATTATCATTATTATTATTATTACAATTAAACCTTGGGAGAGGCATTATGCCGGTAATAAACACGCACTGGTTCAGTCCTTTATTAATTTATATAGTTTTTTGTTAAATTATTTCATTGCACTCTTGCAATCTCTTCAGTAACTTGTCTCTCCACTTCCATTTATTTTGAATATATGATCTGGCGTTGTTTTGGCGTTGTTTTGAAACTGTTCGGTATGAGCATGTGAGTGTGTGCCAAAACAACGCCAGATCATACATTCAGAATAAATGGATGTGGAGAGACAAGTTACTGAAGAGATTGCAAGAGTGCAATGAAATAATTTAACAAAAAAACTATATAAATTAATAAAGGATTGAACCAGTGCGTGTTTATTACCGGCATAATGCCTCTCCCAAGGTTTAATTGTATTTCTTTCAACACACGTATCCACATCAAGAATCTTGCACACGAAATACACATACGAAATATTATTATTATTATTATTATTATTATTATTATTATTATTATTATTATTATTATTATTATTATTATTATTATTATTGCCTTTGCACAGCTTCTAACGCTGGAGATGTGCTACAATGTCAGCTGTTCACTACCAGTGAACTAAGGTAACACCTCTTATTTTTCGAGCACCCTCCAGAGTATTTGAGTAGTTCCAAGCAGTGCTGTTTTCTGCCAGTGCTCCACCCTTATTGCAGCCCCTAATTGTTCCACGTACTTCTCGAGTTTTTTTACTCACTGTTCCCAGGTTTCCGACAATTATTGGTACCACTACCACCTTTTTCATCGACCACAACTGCTTTACCTCCCAAGCTAACCTGTCATACCTGTCGACTTTTCTTTCTTCCTTATCGCATACCTTGTTGCCAGCTGGGCATGATATATCTATGATCCAGCATTGTTTGCTTTCTTTCTCTATTAAGACTATGTCTGGCTTCCTATTCTCTATCTCATGGTCGCACTGAATCATAAAATCCATAGGATCTTTGCATTATCCTTTTCGATGATGCCTTCGGGTTTGTGGTCGTACCAATTTTTTGCTCTGTCAAGTCCATACTTGTTGCAAGATTTTAACACCTTCCCAAATCAAATCCCTTCTATTCTTATTTGTATTCTATATACGTTGCACTTCCATTTCAGTGGGATCTAGTCTGTGGCAAAGCTGGTCTGGCTGAACTCACCCAAACTCTGTATGCAGTTGGAGGCGTGGTTGGTTCCTTAAGCATGCCTTACCTTTGCGATACAAGAGGACGTAAACCTATTTTGGTGTTGTGCGGCATTATTTCTTTAATCGTCAGCATCGGATCGTCATTTTCTCCAAATTATATTGTGTTTGCAGTATTACGGGGACTTGAAGGCATTTTTATTCAGGTAAAGTATAAACACTTCCCACATCCTATTGTGTGTTTATGTGCAGGGTCTTCAAGAGAGAAGTTCGGCAGTTACATAGGACCGGAGCCGGTAGCGCTTAAGACTACGGAGAGATGTAACCGTCAAAATTATGTCGAACATCGTTATTTAAAATCATGATTCTCAAAAGCCTTCTAACTTTTCCCTTCCTTTCATATAATACTATTGTATCATTCACATGACATCATTTTACCCTCCTACATGTCTTTATGTAGTACAGGGCTCAGCATATTAAGACTCCCAGATTAAATTGGGTTCGCTTCCTCACAATACATTTTTTTCTTTATTACCGATCAATAAAATTCAGTATGAAAAATAGCGCAAAAATATCATACTGTTAGTGGTTTTGCTTGAATCAATGTTTTGAGTAAATAAAAAGCAAGTGAGATTACTTCACTTGTTAAATATGATAAGATTCTCGATATATTTAACAAGTGAAGTATTTCATATCCATAAATAAATGGCATATCAGACAAAAAGGGTTTTATGCGCTGTCGCAATAAAGTTTACACGACTGAGAAAGCATGGAGAATGACAAAAAAGTGTTTACCTGTCTGTTAAAGAAATCAGGTAAACTGGCTCGTTTACCCCACAAATCTCAGTTGGGTCTATTCAGATTAAAAATGTTTAAACTTTTCATTGTATGTTGTGTCAGACATAGCAGATACGAATTTTGAATCCTTAAACGAGTTGCGAAATCTTTATTACAACCGGTAATATCTAAAAAATATTAACTCTCAAGTACCTTGTATGATCATGGTTGACAGGTTTTTATTCTTCACGGTTCACTTGACAAAAATACTTCCATGGAGTGACTCATTTTTTTATTCTGTGCCCGTTTTATAAATAAACATAGTACACCTGTGTTTTATACATAACTCCGCTTGCTGATTTAAATTCACTATTAATATAAACGAGTTATAAGAGGTTTTTCTTTATACTATTGGCACAGGGCCTGGAATTTTGAGGGGGTGAGCTAATCAATTCCACTGACCCCACTGCTACTTATTTTATCAACAGCGAACGGAGGAAAAGCAAAGTCAACATCGGCAGACTTTGAACTCAGAAGAAAAGAACCAGAAGAAATTCTGAAGAGTTATAAAGATATCAAAACTTACGTTTAGATAAAGCAAAGAAACAATAATATAATCTAGTTAAATATAGTTTAACAAGATTTGACCCTTCACTTTATGCTTTCACGTTCAAGATTAATAGAAACGATTGGAGGAAAATCCCCACTCAAAAGTACAATACATGCTTGTACGTACTTTAGTGGGCGTCTCATGCTTTCGAAACAAGAACTAGAGATAGCCATGGCTGATGTAGTTACACTGTCTCCTCCATCGAATGAAATACTGTCAATAAAATCGTGTGCATAGTGTTGCAAAACGATGCCAGTGCTGCAGATGATGCTGAAAGAGCAGCTCAAGATAGTGTATTACACATCTGTCTAGCTAATATGTAAACACCTATCAACAGGTGGCGTAACTCGAAGGTTATGGTAAAAGGTAAGGGTGAAGGCGCGGACCCTAAACTTGGTACTTTTGCGACACTTATGTACGGGAACGCGATAAGCACCGAGATAACAAGGAACGATATGTGGCCGGGTGGGGTTAGTCTAAATGACTCCACCAAAAACACAATGCCATTTTGAAGTTCCCTCGTCACGTTTTCGGAAAGAAAAAAAGCCATGAGACTAGTTGAGTTGGACAGATAGCCTAGCTGCTACACGTGTGGCAGCAAGGACCACTTAATGGTTTTCCAATTAGAAGATGTTGGAAGATGATCCCCTTCCAGTCCTGTGGCCTTGCTACCATGTGTAACCTCTGCACCGTCTATCCTGTATCGTCAGCCTCAGCGATTTCTTTTCAACTCCCACAACGAAATGTACCTCCAGGTTAGCCGGCTAGTCTGCTGCAATCATTGCAATTTGGAGGTTTATGTAGGCTCCACCTGATTACATGTTGTGGTGTCTGACACAACTTAGTACTGTCCCACGAGGGTGTCAATAATCAAGAGTTTAATATTGCTAATTCTTGGCTATATCCTATCATCATCATCATCATCATCATCATCATCATCATCATCATCATCATCATCATCATCAAGACAGCTAGCTAACAGAGGGGTTGACATCTTTTCTTCCGGCTACACTTCTATGTTCAAATTCCTCTGACGTCGACTTTGCCTTTCATCCTTTTGGGGTCAATAAATTAAGTACCAGTGAAGCATTAGGTTCGATGTAATCGACTAGTCTCCTCCCCCAAAATTTCAGGCCTTCTGCTTCTTTTAGTAGAAAAGATTATTATTATTATTATTATTATTATTATTATATTTTAAAAAGGATTGACATAACTCTTCACAAAGGTCAGGCACAATAACAGTAGTTCGACATAACTTGCTGAACATTTCGTTTCAAGCGGCTGCAATTTTGAAGAAGACATGAAAGTGCATATTCTCAGAAAATATTCTGAATCTGCCCCACTTTCACTTCTTAGAATGTATGAGGAGAAATATGTTTGCGGGTTATTAACATCACGCCCTGGAGGAATGAATAAGATGACAGGAGAATATCATCAAATTTATATAAAACTGTTTGATTAAATATTCTTCTTTCTCTCTTTTCCTTTCCTTTTTTTCTGTCTTTTTCTTTTCGCCTGTTATAAAATTGCAACTTAAAAACTGATGATGTCATTCCATCAACGTGTGGACGCTGATTGCTCTCGTTCATACTTTACATTTAAATTTCTGTAATTTTGAATTTTTATCACTTCTTATTTTGAACTTGACAAAGACAGACGTACTGTCGAAATATCGTTCAACTAAAAAAATATCTATTACAATCGAATCGCGCTCTTCGTCTTGACTGTTTACCTTTGTGAAGAGTTACGTCAATCCTTTTAAAAATATTATTATTATTATTATTATTATTACTTTTAGTCTGCATGTTTGTTACAGTCACTTGCCGAGACACACCTAGCGTCCTGGGGCGAATGAAGGATAAGAAATGTTACAGTATGACTGAAAGTTTGGGGTGGGGGTCGTAGTGAAATATCTTCATGTAATACAACACAGATTTTTAAATGGAAAGGGTTTTTCTTAGGATGTGGCAGTACTTGTTAGCACAATCTTTTAGATTTTTGAGACATGTTTCTCCTGGGATCTTATCTAGATGTTTATGACATCCCTTCTTTTATCATACCTATTATTATTATTATTATTATTATTATTATTATTATTATTATTATTGTTCAGTAGTTTTATTTTTATAACGTGCTTTCACTTCACTACCGAGCGCAGCTCTGTGTGCATTGGGTATGTGCTGTGGTTTGCTGTGATGCTCATATGGTTACTGTATTGAAAGTGTTTTGCGTAGGATGTGTGCAGTGCCCAGTAGTGTAATTTTCTGTATGTTATATATATTTGTAAGTCCTGGTGTTTTTGTTATGTATTTGTCTGAATAAAATACATTATTATTATTATTATAAAATACATTATTATTATTATTACATTATTATAAAATACATTATTATTGTTATTATTATTATTATTATTATTATTATTATTATTATTATTATTATTATTATTATTATTATTATTATTATTATTATCATTATTTATTTATTTATTTATTCATAGGGTATTTCAGTAGCTTGTGTTACAATAATGCTGGAGCATTTTCCAGTCTCAAGTAAGACATTAATGTGCGGCTTGACTGGCGTCATATGGGGTGCGTGTGTCGTGCCATTCGGTCCCATTGCTTATTTGCTTCGAAACTACAACTGGAGAATAAATAACATCGTCTTCTCATCTGCACACGCTGTTGTATTCTTTCAATTCTGGTAAGTTTGATTTTTATGTTCTCTGTTTTTTTTTGTTTTTTCAGTGGTTCTTTTGGTGTAAGTCACGCTTCTTCATACTACAGCTGCTGTTGCTACTACTACTACTACTACTACTACTACTACTACTACTACTACTACTAGCCATCTTAACAGTATCATAAGCCCCAGTCAACCCAATGCATTCGGCCCTTTTGCATTTATTGACAGCAAGCCACGGCATACATTGATCATAACTGCCCCAGACCCTTGAAAATGCAGCAGCAACAGTGCTGCTGCTACTGCTACTGCTGCTGCTTCATGTTGCTGCACTATTACTGCAACCCCCGCTGCTGCTAGTTTTTGCTTCTCCTTTTTCCTCCTCCCATTTCTTCCTATTTTTCTCTTTATTGTTCTTCATCTCGAAAAATAAACATTTTCATTCTTTCATTCACTCATTCACTTATTCATTCATTCTCTTATTCTTTCAATTGTATTTTACCTCAATAAACAGGTTCCTTGAGGAATCTTTAAGATGGGTGGTGACAAATGGCTTCGTGGAACGATCAAAGAAAATCATCAAAAGAGCCTCCAAGTACAACGGTGTCGATTTTGACCGTATCTGGGGAAATAACATGAAGTCATCTTTGATTCCATTAGTGAGCAGCGAAAACAAGAAAAAGACCCCTTCCAAAGAGGACCTTAATCAACAGGATAAGGTCAAAGAAGGATTCCACACAATATTTAAAGATTCCTTGGCTAGAAAAATTAGCATAATCGTACTTTTTATAGGGTAAGTTTGCGCAAAGTTCTGATGTTACATGTGTTGATGTATACATATATAGTACATGCTCACATCGCATGCATGTGTGTGTGCGTGTGTGTGTGTGTGTGTGTGTTTACGTTGTTTTATGACAGACAATGAACAATACATGTAGAAAATATTGTCTTTTTTTGCATTGAAATTCAAACCGAGTTGGGGTCTTATGAGTCAAATTTCATGCATCTGCGATCTTCAGGCAAGACTATTACCTCTAATACACACATACACACACACACACACACACACACACACACACACACACAACATACACACACAAATGAATATACATATACATATGCACATATGCATATATACACACACACACACATATATATACATGTATATGTATATGTATGAATATGTAGATATGCACATATATATATATATGTATATATGAATATGCACACACACACTCACAAACACACACACACACATATATAATATTTATATATAATATGTATATGCATATATATATATATATATATATATATATATATATATATATATATATATATATACATACTGTAGGTACACTAAACAGCGATATTTATAATAAAGTTCTGTGATTTATTTTTAACACGTTCGCGTACAATCAAATTTAGATAGACCACCATTACGGAAACTGTCAGGGAAGTGGAAGACACTTGTTTCTACATTGTTACGATGGTCAGTTACTGAAGTTGTCGTTCGTAGCTCATTATGAGCTGCCATTCTCATTTTCAACAGAAAAAAAAAAATTGTGGTTGTGCGCAAAGCCTTGTTCAGCTGGAATCAATTAATAAGTAGTGATGATCAAAATAAAATTATATACAATTCGCTTGTGAACACTTAATCATTGTGGAAACTGTATCGATGTAGAAAGTGTCCTTATAGTCAATAGCGTGAAAATACACAACGCTAGACTATGAATGAGACTTTTAGGATACATGCTTCTGCATGGTTACACTTCATAAGCTACAGCTACTGAATCCACAGGTCATTAACCATCACTGCTAAGTGCGTTGCTAGTTAACCAATTACAGCTTTGCTAAGCTTACAACAGCTATAGCTGATGAAGTGCAGCAGAAATGCATATCCTACACTCCGATGACTGTAGGAGCTAGAAGGCTAAATTTCAGTTGTTGATTGTGAAATAAAACACATATATCTAACTGATCGTCTTAGAAATGATCAGTTTCATATTCAATGATCGAGACCACAGGTCAGAAGCAGAAATACTAAGAGAGAAGTTAATTGTTTGCCAATACGAATACAAAAATGGATAATAGTCGTTAGAAACAGAAATATCGGTGGTAATAACTTATTTCAAAATATACAAGCAGCATTTTATACGTGCATCAGTGGCTTAAAACAACGGCATTACACTTAGTTTGTAAACAAAATGCTCCCAGTTCCGATACAGTTATCATGTAAATGATGGATCTCCGTCACTTTCCACGATTAGTGTTCAGTTATTCGATCAATTGTACTACTTGATCGTTGACTGAGTGAGCGAAGTGTTTCACTATTTCACAGTCACATGGTTATGTGGAATAACCGAAAGATCATCAAGAGATCGACCAAGTGTAATGATATGTTGATTTTAATAATATCTGGAGAAACAACCATATATAAAAGAAAATCACAGAGACAATTAATATGAACCTGCGTGACAAGGCTGCACCTTTAAAATTACAGGTATAATCTCCAGCAGATAAACTTTTATACAGTCTCTGACTACCTCAAATTCACTCACAGTCAATCTGAGACTACAGTAATAATAAAAAAACTACTTGCCTTAGATGCTATGCTTTCGGATCGAACTTGGGTTTGATAGACGTAAAGAGAGAAAATTTCTTAAGTAATCAGCCATATACACATAGGAATGAAAAGAACTGATGACGATCGCAGCTCGAAGCGTTGTGTAGATATAAATATACATTTTTTTGTATCCAAAGTCTTAATATACAGAAAACATATCGAAATAAAGATTTTTTCATGTGTGTTTTATTAAATACTTTTTAACTGTTAAAACATTTCAGGTTGACAAACACTCTAACGTACTACGGCATATATTTGACGTCATCTGAGCTGGCAGGCGATCATTATTTGAATTTCTTTTTGGTATCCCTGACAGAATTAGCCGCAAATATATTGATGGCCGTGCTACTTTTCAAGTAAATATACATTATTTTTGTTCCTTCATTTTATTTTTGTCATTCGTCTTTTTTTCTGTTACTTGTTTCACTTATCGCACAGTGATCATGCTGGAGCATCACCTTAGAGGGCTTTAGTGAAACAAATTGACACTAGTATTAATCTTTTTCACATAGTTTGGTACTTATTCTAGCGTTCACTTGTTTTGCCGAACTGTTAAACGAAGGGAGACGTAAACAAATCAACACTGGTAGGAGACACGCACGTACACGCACGTACACACACACACACACACACACACACACACACACACACACACACACACACACACACACACACACATATGTATATATATATATATATATATATATATATATATATATATATACACGGCGGACTTTTTTCGGTTTCTGTCTTCAAGCTTCGCTAAAAGTTTCAGGTCGACTTGGGGACCTTTAGCAGAAGTTACCTGCCCAAAGTGCCGTGCAGTGGGACTGAATGACCATATGACCGGGAAGCAAACTTTAAGACCACACTGCCACCCCTGAACCCATGCGTAACATTTGATTTTACATTTCCATATAATTAATCTGTTCTTGTTATATAAACACGTTGTTACTGGTGATCGCTCAAAAAAAAAAAAAAGAGAAAAATCCTTCAGATCACAGGGATTTGAGTGTGATATGAGTGAGACTTAACTGCTATTTCTGGCAAATCGAGCGACTGACTAGATGTTCTTTTGGTCAACACGTCTAAATATGCGCCTGTGTGTTTATTTAGCATAAATTAACTGACGTAAATGATTCATGGGGCATCAGGGAATCTAGTCTTAGAAACACCGTGCCTTAAAACATGAACGAGGCCTTTACGATTGGAATATCGATCATGGATCTTCTCGATGTCTGCTGACTGAGTTAAGCAACAATAACATTGCATAATTACACAGGGGGAAAATATAATTGTGTGCTTTCTTTTTCAAGAACTGTAATATAACAAGTCAAGAGAAGCTTGTACATCTGAGAATCGAAACTGGATGGACGGGTGTGAGTTCACTAATGGATCCTTTTGTTGGCCAGTGGGTTCGCCAATAAAAGATCCAGTCCTAGCAAAAAACGATGATGCGAAACTTGGAGTAATCTTGATGGAAAATTTCAGTTTTCGACCTTTATTACCTCCGCCTTCGCTAAGGCGGAGGTATTGGTTTCAGTCGTATTTGTTTGTCCGTGTTGTTTGGATCTGTCTGGATTGGGAAATATCAAAGGATTTTTCAAGCCTTTGGACTCCATTATTTTCTGCGGTTTGTGCTCATACCACGTCTTGCCTCTATCTGCCCTCCACTCATCGTACAGTTTCCAATGTAGTACTTTCGCTATCTCATCGTGTCGTCACAGATTGTAGTGGTTTCGGGGAAGTTTAAGGCATTCGTTCGTGATATAGACAATGGTTTCATCTACTCTATTACAGATGCACCACAGCGGAGACACTTGCTCATTCGTAAGGTTGACCCCAGGTTCTCTGCTCAGCTTTATCTGTCATGCCCAATGCGATGATCACACGATACACACCTTCCTTCCAAACACTGCTGTAAATAACGGAAGTGAGCTAGAACGTTAGAACTTAGTGTGCATGCGCAAGACATTTCAAGGTCAATCTGTGCCAAGCCACTTCAATCTCTGTGCCTTAGCTTCGTTACTATGGCAACAGTTCGGATACTAATTGATTAGACCACTTCTGTATATATTGATACACACATGCATACAAACACACACACACACATATATATGTATGTTTGTGTGTGTGTGTGTGTGTGTATGTATATATATGTACGTATATATGTATATATATATATATATATATATATATATATATATATATATATATATATATATATATATATATATATATATATATATATATATATATATATATGCAAGTATATATGTATGCACGTATGTATGTGTGCATGTATGTATGTAAACATCTCTCTTAAATTTTCTAGGTTACAAAGACGTTCAACAATGGCATTATTCCTGTGTTTATCCGGTGTGTCTCTTCTTTGTGCAGTCCTGGTTAACAACTTGGGAGGTATGTTGATTTTGATTTAACGGTTCAGTACAGTCTTTATCGTTGTTTATCCCTGAGTTAACCCTGCTCCCTGTTCGGTAGATGCGTAATAATAAATTTTTGCTCCTTTCTCTATATCCCGAATAAGATTATCCGTAAACTTAATTCGTCGCCTTGATCATCATCGTCATTTGTGCCTTTTGAGATGGTTTTGCAGATTCCGCTCTGTTCGAAGCAGTCGTACCAACTTAATCTTTGATTCGAGCATGGCTTCCTCTCTTCCTCCCAAGGAAGACTTTCAAAAAGTAATACTTGCTCTTCAGGTCGATTTTGCATTTCATCCTTTCGAGATCGATGAAATAAATACCAGTTGAGTACTGGGGTTGGTGAAATCGATTAACCCATTCCCCCAAAATTACAGTGCTTGTACCTATACTAAAAGTATTATCTGACTATTCCATTTAAAACTTATTTTACGATGGCAAGTTGTGATTTGAAGGATGCCTGCTTATATTTCTCAGAGAAGAGCAAGTATTCCATTCCTGGCCTTTTCAGGGCATCCAAAACGCGAAAGAGGGAAGGAAGAAAGTATCCTCAAACTGGAAATTTGATTCAAATGTTTATAATAGAGTGGAGTCCTCCGTTAGGGGAACACAAAGTACCAGGATGTAGTGGTGTTAGACACACTGGCGGAATAAGTTAATCACCCAAGTGGCCCATGGCAGAATTTGAACTCAGAACACAAAGAACCGGAACAGATACCGCACTACACCCCGTCCCATGCGCTAAATATTCCGCTAGTCCACTACCCTCCGGCGGTGCTTATTTTATTGGCACAATTACAGATGGTCAGAATTAGATGTTACATGCATACTCCAGGGTGCAAACAGAATCTTTACAGCTGTTTCAAAATAGCAATGAGTGGTTGATATTGTTATAGTTTACATGTCAAGAAATTTATATTAGGATACAATATTTCTCTAAATATGTGAGCAAAAATATTAGCAACTCGCATGAAAAAATATCTTCATGCAGCTATCCTCGAACATTCTATTAATCTTGTATAACAAGAATCTCAAATTATCCTTTATAAAATAGAATCTTGTAACTTTCCTATATCCATTTTTTCTTCACAACGTAAAATGAAATAACTTTTACAATTATTTATTTCAGGAAAAAAGAAAGTATTTTCCATTATCAATACAGTGTTTAGTATGATGGGCATGTTTGGAATCAGTGCCTCAAATTGTATTATGTGGTTATACACCCCAGAAGTATATCCTACTAACCTCAGGTATGTAGTATTTTTGTTATCAATCTTTAATACTATATGTCCTTATCAATCTTTAATACTATATGTCCTTATCAATCTTTAATACTATATGTCCTTATCAATCTTTAATACTATATGTCCTTATCAATCTTTAATACTATATGTCCTTATCAATCTTTAATACTATATGTCCTTAACGTAACAATAGAATGAAAGAAAATATTCGCAATATAGTTTCTATCCAGGATAGAAATAACAGCCAAAATTCTATCAAATTGCTTGTTTTCTTCAGTCAAGAAAACTGCACGTGATACTGAGAATGATGATCTTTGTGCCTGGTAAAATGAATTTGAAATTGATTGTACGTAGTCAGCGTTTTATAAGTATGAGACCTTAGCGACATCAGAATTCTTATGAATGCATTCCTTGCATAGATCGATCGATCGATCGATAGATAAATAAACATACATACATACATACATACATATATATATATATATATTAGAAAAAATGAAGTACTCAGAGATCTGGATGGTTGTACATTTACAGATTTTTTATTAATATGACACATGTCTTTATAACTCATATATTAGCGCTTTCATCTATTCTAATAGATTCTTCAGATTAAAATTTTTTTGAAGGGAGTCGTCTCTTTTTATAGTATTATTGAGTGTGTAGGGGTGGAGAGAGAGGGGGGAAAAGTAATGTGGGGTGTATAGGATAGTAAAAAAGGGTGAGGAATGGGGAGAAAGTGAGAGAGAGTGTGTGTATTTTTGTGTGTATGTGTGTGTATGTGTGTGTGTGCGTTTGTGTGCCTGTGTATCTGAAAGGAGTGTCAATGGAAAAGAGAAGGAAAGAAAGAAGGAAGAGAGAAAGAAGAAAAAATGTGTTTACATCTATGCAGCTGGTCAGTTCTTTCAATAGAAGATGACAAGTTGATTCTTGGTCTTTAAAAATGGCAAAACCAGGTAGATACTCAAAACAGACCCCTTTCTTATACAAACACACACACAAACACACACACACACACACACACACACACACACACACACACACACACACACATATGCAGGAGTGGCCTTGAGGTAAGTAGCTTGCTTACCAACCACATGGTTCCGGGTTCAGTCCAACAACGAGGCACCTTGGGCAAGTGTCTTATACTATAGCTTCGGGCCGACCAAAGTCTTGTGAGTGGATTTGGTAGACGGAAACTGAAAGAAGCCCGTCGTATATATATATATGCATAAGTGTGTGTTTGTTTGTGTGCGTGTCTGTGTGTTTATGTGCTTATGTGTGAGAGAGTCTGTGTATATATGTATGTATGCACACACACACACACACACACACACACACACACATACACACACACATACACACACACACACACACACACACACACACACACACACACACTCATATATGGCGGGGAGAGTGTTGTTACTCTCGTTGTTATTGTTGTTTAGCTTAAGGTTAGTTTCTGAACACGAATTCCTTTGATAAAAAAATATTCCCGGCTTCACTATGCTTTCAAGTGCAGTACTTATCAGAGATCAAATCACATCATCTAATACGTAGCTGTGGTGGTAGTGGGTCTATTAAGGGCGCAATGTGAGTTTTGAGGAAGATTTAACTACAATGTCAAGCAGTTCGAACGACTATGTAGATATATCCTAGATGATTCATATTCATACCAGAAAAACCCGCCGTAGCCGTCACTTACAAGCGAATGTGATCTGGTGACGTGTGTCCTGCAGTCATTAATAGTGTTAGATGTCTATGGAATCATGTGCAAACATAAACACTCACTTGGTCCTCGCAGACTTGATCTAGGAAATTATCGGGAGAGAGAGAGAGAGAGAGAGAGAGAGAGAGAGAGAGAGAGAGAGAGAGAGAGAGAGAGAGAGAGAGAGAGAGAGAGAGAGAAAGAGAGAGAGGACAGAACTAGCACTACGCTGGCACTTACTTGCAATTGAAGAGATTAGATCAACGGGAAATAAAATACCTTGCTCAAGGACATAACTCGCTTCCCAGTTAGGAATCGAAGTCACGACCTCAAATGTAACAATAATCATTGTATAATTTATCTATACTTTCAGAAACATCGGTTTGGGATTTCTCGCGTTTTGTGACAGTATTGGAAGTATGATTTCACCATATTTCCGTATTTTGGTAAGTTGATCCTTATGGAGTTGAATATTCATTAGAAAGTCGAGCATTATAAAGTTGATCATTACAAAGGTGATCATTACGAAGTTGAACCACCCTAAGGTGGTCATTACAAAGTTCAACGTTGCTGAATTAAATATTTCCCTCGTATCAGTTATTCGCTTTCTAACTTCATTCTTTCTCTCACATTCTCTATTTCTGTATCTGTCTGTCTGTCTGTCTGTCTGAAAAATTCTAATTTAGCTGTCATGAAGGGGGACATATTTATAAAATGGATTTAAATATTCGCAATAGAGACTTAAGGATACTAATAACTGGAGAGGACGAAGTTCAAAGAATCTGGGAAAATAAGTCTCACACTGCGTGGTTTGTCTTCAATACTGTTTTCCCCGTCTTTAACCTTCATCCGTCTGTGCACAATGGCATCTTGCCAATGATGCCGTCTCAGTAAGTAATCTATTGCTTTCAATGGATGTCGAACAGCCTTCAGCTCACCTTCATCAAGAATTCAAAGACGTTACGTTGTTTCTTCTTTATTTATCTACAATGAATAAGAACTAAGAGAAACAAAATGTGCAATTTGAACAACCTTTATCAGTTAATGAAATAGTTATGTCCACTTTTGCATTACATACAGAGCTACCGTTGTCTGTTGTTATGTTTTTGTTTATCAAAGCCCCTTCGTTGCTGCTTGCAACATTTTCATTGGAAAAACAGTTGGTAAAATTTGAGTGAATCATATATGGACACTGAGCAAATATGTCCTGTGTCTCGTATATGATACACAGGACAGGCAAAAGTTTAAATCATTTCTATTAATACTAGGATTTGGAGGTTACGAGTTAGCAGAATCGTTAGAACGGCGAACAAAAAATTTTAGCGGCCTTTTTTCCGCCTTTTTACGTTTTAAGTTCAAATTCCACTGACTTTGATTTTACTTTTCATCCTTCTAACGTGGGTAAAGTAAGTACCAGTTGAACCTTAGGGATCAATATGAATGACCTTTCCCTCTCGGAAAAATTACTGCCTTAGTACCAAAATTAGAAACAACATTACTATAAGAATTTAACCTGTGTTTCGCGTAGCCATTTTAATGAATAATTCTGCTTGTTTTCTATCTGCATTCTAGATGCTCTATGTGCCTTGGTTACCTGGAACAATATTCGCTATTGGAACGCTTACCAGTGTTTGTCTTTTGAACTTTATGCCAGAAACTCAACGTTTACAGATGCCAACCACAATGGACGATGTTCGAAAACAACTAGAAGCCCAGAAGAGGAAAAAGAAAAACCCATCAAGTGAGGAAAATTACCAAGATTCAAACCTTACTCAAGCATGATTCGAAAAAACTTATCAATATTTAAATTTCAAGTGGAGGGAAGAATACAAGGATGTCAAGTTTCTATAAATAGACGTATGTGATATTTACCTCTATTTAACCATCTCATGTTGTCTCTGATGAAGGGATACCCATAATATTCTAGAAACAGCTGTAAGACTATATCTATATCTCTTTCCTTATAAATGTCCAGAAAACTCCTCACAGACTTGGCTTTGTTATCTCATTTTGTCTAATACATACATACATACATACATACATACATATATATATATATATTATATATATTATATATTATATGTATATGTATATATATATATATATATATATATATATATATATATATATATATATATATACTTTATTTAAAAGCAGTAGAAATATAACAAAAGACTGTTACTCTGAGTTTCACGTTCTCGTTCATCGGACTAACAAAACTGTCCGATGAACGGGAACGTGAAACTCAGAGTAACAGTCTTTTGTTATATTTCTGCTGCTTTTAAATAAAGCATATTACTCTACCTCTGGTATTTGAGTACTCTTTTCTCCATCTTGTTGCACATTTCATGTGCTTACTCCGGTATATATATATATATATATATATATATATATATATATATGTGTGTGTGTGTGTGTGTGTGTGTGTGTGTGTGTGTATGTATGTATGTATGTATGTATGTATGTATGTATTAGACAAAATAAGATAACAAAACCAAGTCTGTGAGGAGTTTTCAGGACATTTATAAGGAAAGAGATATAAATATAGTCTTACAGCTGTTTCTAGGATATTATGGATATCCCTTCATCAGAGATAACGTGAGATGGTTAAATAGAGGTAAATATCACATAAGTCTATTTATAGAAACTTGACATCTTTATATTATTCCCTCCACTTGAAATGTTACTACTGAAACTACAACTCACTATCGTATTACCCCACCCATACCTTTTCTCTACCCATCCTTTAATGCAGCCCTATCATATCACCCCTACTGCCATATCTCACACTTCATTTCATTTTATTTGCCATAAAGGTAGTATACAAAGTAGCTGCCGGCTGAACAAACACATTAATGAGATGAGATGAATGATGAACATGGTGATATTAATGGGAGAAGACAGAAGCCGCCCACCGAACTCTGCTTCTCTAAAACATTGTTCTTTTATAAATTACACAAATCTACACACTGAGGCCATATCTCACACTTATTCACTCTTTACCTTATCATCGTTTCCTGTCCTAACCCTCCCTCCTCTCCCAATCTTCCCTCACATTATCTTGACCACCAACTAACACTCCTTTTCTCACTTTTTCACCCTTCCTTCTCTTTTTCTCTCTTTTTATTTTTATGTTTTTGTCTTTTTTTCTCTATTTTTTCTCTCTTTCTTCTTCACATTTTCTCTTCCTGTCTTCATTTTGACCTATCTCCCCTTTCTAATCATACAC
The DNA here is from genome assembly GCF_046866305.1 of Octopus bimaculoides. Lineage (NCBI taxonomy): Eukaryota > Metazoa > Mollusca > Cephalopoda > Octopoda > Octopodidae > Octopus > Octopus bimaculoides. The sequence continues at coordinate 77,345,471 of NC_142938.1, read as the reverse complement.
ATGCCCTCCATCAATCCTCAAATTGTACCAATACATGCTTAAATTTTCATTCACACCACAAAACCCCTTCGAATGAGCAGAATCAACGGCTCCATACTTTGAAATGGTTAAACATGAACTACTATTGGAACTTACATACCATGTGCAAGAAACGTTTTTGCTTCTTCTATACGCCACTTTACTCGAATAATGGAACTGCCACTACAATATTCTATATTTTATTTCTACTTTCATTCTCTTATTTCCCTCTGTATCCCCTATCACTTCATTTTCCATAATAATTGCTTATTTCGAAATCAACTATTTATCTCTATTTAACTATCTCACACTGTCGCTGATGAAAGGATATCCATAAAATCGCAGAAACAGTTGTAAGACTATATCTGTAGCTCTCTCCTTATAAATATCCTGAAAACTCTTCACAGTCTTGGCTTTGTTATCTCATTTTGTCTAATATATATATATATATTGTCAAGTTCGCACATGGCTGGCAAGATCTTGACATCCTCGATTGCAGCCTCAGCGACCGTGGTCTCCCGTGAGTAGAGATCCTGGTAGTACTCCACCCATCTATTCATATGCTTGCTTTGGACCTTGATGAGATCTTCAATAGTTGATTTCATAGGGGCTGACTTGGTTGTGGTTGGACGGAAGGCCTTCTTCAAACCGGCATACATCCCACGGGTGTCGTCACTGTCAGCAGCTGATACTCTGACAGATTTCCTGCCAATACCTATTTGCACAGCGTCTGACAGTCAGTTGAGTTTTATTTCTTGCCTTTCTGAGTTCTTCGAGTGACTTTGTTGATGAATCACTCTTATATTGCATCAGAGCTGCGCGTTTTGCTTCGATAACTGGTTCCAGCTCTGAGAGCGAGCGCAACACTGAACCAATCTGGGTTTTGCCTTTCACTCATGCCGAAAATATCTATTGACAATCTGCTGTCTATAGCGGAGCTCACCAAGGTTATTGACTCCCTAGCCAGTAGCGAGGCTCCGGGAAAAGACGGCATCCCCTCAGAGATCATCAAAGCCGGCAAAAACACCGCTCTGCTTCGGCACCTTCATGAGCTTCTGTGTCAGTGCTGGGAAGAGGGTACAGTCCCTCAAGATATGCGGGATGCTAACATCATTACGCTTTACAAAAACAAAGGTGACCGTGGTGATTGTAACAATTACGTGGAATATCTCTTCTCAGCACTGTTGGAAATAACTTTGCTCGCGTTATTCTATCCAGGCTACAACTGCTTGCTTCTCGAATTTATCCAGAATCTCAGTGTGGCTTTAGAAGAAGCAGATCAACTATTGACATAATATTCTCCATACGCCAACTTCAGGAGCGGTCTAGAGAGCAGAAAATGCCATTATATATGGGCTTCATTGATCTGACAAAGGCCTTTGACTTGGTAAGTAGAAAAGGCCTCTTCATCCTGCTTCAAAAAATCGGATGTCCACCAAAGCTGCTGAGGATCATCAAATCTTTCCATGATGATATGCAAGGCACCATACAGCACAATGGTTCAACATCAGCCGCCTTCCAAGTAAAAAACGGGGTAAAGCAAGGCTGTGTCCTTGCTCCTACATTATTTGGCATCTTCTTCTCGGTGCTGCTGTCACGTGCCTTCGAGACATTAAATGATGGAGTGTTTCTACACAGTAGAAGTGACGGGAAACTGTTCAATTTCTCGCGTCTGCGTGCCAAGACCAAAATCAGAAGCGTCCTGATCAAGGAGATGCTCTTCGCTGCTGCTGCTGCTGCTCTGGTGTCACACACAGAAGCCCTGCAAAGGCTCATCAACTGCTTTGAGAAAGCATGTAGCGACTTTGGCTTAGTTATCAGCCTCAAGAAGACCAGCATCATGGGTCAGGCTACATCGGACATCCCAAACATACATATATATCTTTTAAATTTGTTTATTGGAAACTTTTTCAATATGCAAATGAAGCTCGTAGTCCATTATGCCCACCATAGTCTAATGATGATAACTCGTGAACTAGATTCTTGAGGTTGCATAAACCTGTAGAATAAATACAATAATAATAATAATAATAATAATAATAATAATAATAATAATAATAATAATAATAATCATTGGATGAAATATGAAATTTATAAACATTTAATGCATCGCTACGCGCGTTTCCACAACTCACGTGTCTCTTAAGATCACAGTCCATATTCTTGAGATGATTTCAGTGTAGTCCGTAGTATCCATGCGCATCTGGTTGATCATTTCATGGATTCATTTCTTCAGGCGATATAACATTAACGGATGTAAAAGAGAGGGATGCTTATCCCTTTTGACCAGTATGAAGGCTGATTGAGTGATGTGTGTATTTGGTGGGGAGGAGGGGAAGGTGATGGAAAGAGACGACGAAGGAATGGTAGTTATGTGGGGATCCATATGATCACACCACCACACACACCTCCATCCCCATGTAACTACATTCGGTAAAAAAGCAAAATTAAAATATAGAATTTAAAGAGGTGACAAGCTGTTGGTTTTAAGATTAAACTTTATTGTTTCGTGAAATACAATGGGTTTATGTTTAACGCGTTTGAGCTTTACCTTTGGTTTGTTTCAGTCGTCGGACTGCGGCCAAGCAGGAGCACCGCCTTCAAGGGTTTTCTATCGAACACATACGAGTTATTTCTTTACTACCCACAAGGGGCTACACACGGAGGGGACAAACAAGGGCAGACAAACGGTACAAGCCTTTTAGTCAGGTTTTGTGTTTGTATTTGTGTATGGATGTTTGTTTATATATATATATGTGTGTGTGTGTGTGTGTGTGTGTGTGTGTGTGTGTGTGTGTGTTTACATGTGTGAAATGCGAGGTGTGTATTTGTTTGAATGAGGCCTGTGTCTATGTGCATGTCGATTTGTTCGACGGAAACCGTTCAAAGCGGTGCTCCAGCATGGTCGCTGTCAAATGGCTGAAATAAGTAAAAAAAAAATAAGAGAAATATTTCTAGTAGCAAGGGCAATAACTCGAGTTTGAGTGACAATGGCTCGGAAGACTTATTTACCTTGCACAAAGAAATGCTTTTTCACATTCGCAAAAATGTGTTCACGAATAAAGGTGCTTAATTTATCGACCCCGAAATGATGAAAGGCAAAATTAGCCCCGGTGGCACTTGAGTACAGAACATAAATTCGGAAAAAATGCCGCTATGCAGTTTTGTCTGGCACGGTAACGATTCTGCTGGCCGCCGACTTGGCAATGTGAAATGTAAACCACCGAGTCATAAATCAGAGAGAGAGAGAGAGAGAGAGAGAGAGAGAGAGAGAGGGAGAGAGAGAGAGGGAGAGAGAGAGAGAGAGAGAGAGAGAGAGAGAGAGAGGGAGAGGGAGGAGAAAGAGAGAGAGAGAAAGAGAGGTGGGGCGGAATTTTCATGTTCAATCCGTGTATATTTCGTCTAGTTAGTGATATCAGGTCACGTGATTTCTCCATGGAGTTCTCAACAATGTATACTGAGGATTGACTCGGCACAACATAAACTGAAATATCTACCGATTTCCTGCGGCACGAACACACTCTGCTCATTAACCTATCATCCCTGACATCTATCAATGGACGATAGAAAGTCTTTTTCACATGTCACTCTGGTTATGCATATACACCTTTCTAATTAGCTAGCTAGAGAGCCAGATAGGTAGCTATCTTATATCATTATATAGATTTATATGTTAGAACAGGTTACGGGTTCAAAGCGACGAAAATATTTTGACAAATTAAATTCAACTGATGAAGTGAATCTAACGGTTTTTGTGTGCTTTTAAATGGCTTATAAACACTTTCCACACTGCAATTATTTTTCTTTCAGCACACGACCTCAGGTCAAGTCACTTGCTATGCAAGTACGTCTCCGTAATCCCAGGTCAAGTCACTTACTATGCAAGTACTATTTCAGTTCATGTTGTGCCGGGTCAATCCTCAGTACACTTTGTTGAAAACCCCATGGAGAAATCACGTGACCTGATATCACTAACTAGACGAAATATACATGGATTGAACATGAAAATTCCGCCCCACCTCTCCGTAATATGTAAAAAAAAATTGCAAAATCTCTAGTTAAGTTTCACTTCACATCACTCTTTTCTAACAACAAATTATACGAAGAGAAATAAATCTAACATTTCTTAAATTCGAGTTACCTACCCTCATCGGTTTCAGTAAAATGTATAAAACAAACTCAATGTTATTCTTTCCGTCTTCCTTCTTGATGCTGTAACAACTGCACGAAATGATTAACAATTGTTTTATATCAGGACATTATATTAACCACTACAAGTCTGGTATTGAGGATACTCTCTATACATATTTATTTTCTTGCACACGATTCTAGATTCTAAAGGATGCAAATGCTAAAATAGTAAAGACTGGTGGAGCCGTCTTTAGCGATCAATAATCGGGGGAAGTTTCGGGTTTTATGCTCATTGCAATGTTGTAAATTATATCGAAGCTGTATATCATTTTATTTTAAACAAAACTGTTCACTTTTTATTGAAAAGAAAGGAGTATGGCACTTAGTCAAGTCCATGCTTAAAACAAATGAAATGTTTTCAAAATAGCAATAAAATAAATCAATGGAGGAAAGAAAGGAACAGCATAAATACGTCATTTGCACAGACACGCCATACTCAGGGAAGGGGTTAGAGCGTTCGGCTAGCTAGATCTTTCAAGATAGATTTTAAAATATGATCTTCAGATTATATCGTACTTTTACAATATTTGATGTCGAATGGTGAGGAACGATAATGTACTCGGATTTTTGCCAAAGAAATTCCATTGAAAAGAAAAACAAAAATTGATTCTCTACTGGTGATTAATGTAGCGAGCCCAGCTCTTGATAAACCTACTCGTCCGCAGATATAGCAGCTCAAACTTCTCCTATTCACTTCACTAGCGGTTGCCTTTTCCAACAATTCGTTTGAGTTTAGCATGAAATATGCGTGCTTTTAATTTTTTCATGTGTCTTGGAAAAAAACCATTCCTTCCTTTACTTGTTTCTTCCAAAGTTGGCGATGGCATCTTGCCTCAACTTGCCCCTGGATCATGTCAATAGAGTGGAGAGGGACAATGAGGTGTCGAACAAGCGTTATTAGATATAACGCTCGAATTTGGTACCTTTTCATACAGACCTTACCACAAACCAAATGAAATGCTGTCGTACATTAACACAACCTCCTGTCACCCACCTACAGTGTTTAAAAACCTGATGAAGGGTATCTCTAGGAGGATTTCGAGCCTATCCTCAAAAAGAGAGATATTTTCGATTGCTGCGGCTCCTATTAGAACATGGCTTTGGCAGCCGGCGGGACCACATCTTTATACTGGGACCTAACACCCACCGAAGAATGGGCCACCGTAATGTTATTTCGTTTGCTCCAACCTCCTCACTCAATGTCAAAACCTGCAAAGGAAGTATCTTCCTTAGATTAGTGCACAAGCATTTCACGCAATCTCTTAGTTACGAGTGATTATTTAACATGCACAACTTAAGGGCTTCATTCGGCTGTGCACCTAGTGTTAAAATGATTTCAGTGAACCCCGCTCTAAACCCCGCACAGAGGCAAGATGCTCCTACAGGTTGAACAGAGAATGCCCAGTGGCCGGTGAGTGCAACTCCAGGGCCGTGATCTATGAGGCGGAAGTGGTGCCCACCAGGAATATCAACAAGGACGGCGATAGCAGCAGCGACAACAGCAACAGCAACAGAACCACCAACACGGAAATCGTACAAAAAATGGCCATTTCGGACACAACTGGAACCGGTCAAAGACATAACTCCATGTCACCCAGAAAGTTTTCTTGCTTCAAAGAATTTCGTTACAGAGTTCTTTTTCACAACTCTGCTGAGCAAGACAGTATTCTTACCACCATCAGTAAAAACGTTAACTGCCCATGTGCCTATGTGCCTCCGGCCTGCACGTCTGATGAGTCGCCTATATTGCCAAGAACAATAATAGACGTGAAACCAATGGCAATATATATATATATATATATATATATATATATATATATATATATATATATATATATATATATATAAATTTACATAACAACAAAAGCAGGTGTAGGACGCACAAGAAAAATGGAACCTACGTGTCGAGCCTACGATCTTCGACAGAAAGGAATAAGAGGAAAAAGAGAACGAAAAAAGCAGGGAGAGAAAAACTGTGTAGAATTTAGCGGTCCAACATGACGGGATGACTAGACAGGAAGAGGTTGAATGAAAGGGAGATAATAAAAAAGGCTGAATGAAAGAGTGATAATAATGGTGATCCCAACGAATTAAGGTGCGCAAGCGTGTGTGTGTATGTGAGAATGGTGTGTGTGAATGTGTATGTGCGAACGGGGGCGAGTGAGTCTGACGTGTATGCATGTGTGTGTATGTGTGTGTGTGCGTAACGTATGTATGTGTGTGTTGTGTGTAGCAGTTGATGTGTGCTTTTTCAAGTGGTGTGTGCACATGTGTGTGTGTGACCAAATAGTGTGCATGTGTAGGCGAAAGTTATCTTTATCTATGTGTGTTGTGTGTGTTTATGCGTGTTGCGTGTGTGTATATATATTGTCTGTGTTCCAGCATAATATGCTTGTCTGGGTGTGGGAGTGTGCATGAGGGTATGTGGTAGTGTACTGAGTTAAACAGTGTGTTTGGCTGCTCGTATAGTGGTATGTGTAGTGACACAATAGAAGATTGTGTGGAGTAGGTGGATAATGGTGTGCTTTGCAAAGAAGTGGTCGGTGCTAGTGTATGTGGAGTGGGAAGGTGTGGGAAAGTGTTTTGGGTGTGTGTGTTTAATGGTGTGTGAAGTGAATGGTGAGTTGAACAGTGTGCATGGGTATTTTTATAGTGGTGTGCATGTGTGGTGAGGGTACCGAAGTAGGTGGTATGCTTATGTGTAGGTGGACGGGAAGTTGAATGTGGGAAATGGGTTGGAATCCACGTGGGGTTGGTGTCAGATGAAAGGAGAAGGTGAGTTGAGCCCATATGGCGCAAAGGAGCGAAGAGAGAAGATTAATTATTGTTCACTATGAAGGCGGGAGTCCGGGTGGACCCTGTACAGAGGAAGTGGTGAGCTGGCAGTGCCGTTAGCACGCCGGGCAAGATGCTTAGCCGCATTTCGTTCTAAGTTCAAATTCGTCTGATGTCGACTTTGCCTTTCATCCTCTTGGGATCGATAAAATAAGTACCAGTGGAGTACTGGTGTCGATATAATTGACTTAACCCTCCCCCAAAATTGCTGGCTTGAGCCAAAATTTGAAACCAGAAAGAAGTGTGAAATTATCAAAACGTGGCCTTATTTGGTATTGAATCTCACTGTGTTAGCTAAAAGTACCAAAATAAATGAAAATATAAATAAATAAAAAGTGAAGTAAATAGAAGATTCAGCTAGGAGTCCATTGCTAGCCGTATTCTTCTTTATTCCAAAGGACTTTTGGTCCTGTCACTGACTCAGTCCGACAGCTAGCCGGTTAGCACCTAGTGAAATGCAGTGCTAATCAGGCCTTGACCGGAAGTTCTATCAGTCTTGATTCTGTGTTGTCAGGTGCATGAAGAGGAGTAACGTGAAATAAAGCACTTTGCTGGAGAACACAAGACGCCTCCCGCATCAGGAACCGAACCCACGACTGGATGATGGCATATCCAGTCATTAAGGTGCGTGGCTTAACCAGTGGGTTCACCACGCGCTTTAATGACCAACATTATGAAAATCTAAATCAGTATTTGTCGAATATTTTTTTGTTGGTGGCGCCTCCAAATCTCGTCTTAATTCTAAATAAAGTTTATCTTATTTTGCCAAGGTTGCAGTTTAATAATAAATCTGAAAATGAGATAGTTACCCTCATGTGCACAGATGCAGGCAACCCTATTAGGAAAAGAAGAAAACACAGGAAGAAATAATTTCTCTTAGAATCAGGTTTGAATGCTGAACTATGATATCCCCACAAAATATTTCGTATGGCATCGTACCTTTTTGGGTCAGATCTCTTAACCTAAGCCTACTAATGTTATTATTATCTGTTTCTCTTTTTGTCGTGCTCTTTTGGGAGATCAGTGAAAACGGAGGAGGAGGAGGAAGAGGAGGAGGAGGAGGAAGAGGAGGAGGAGGAAATGATGATGATGATGATGATGATGATGATGGTAGCGGAGATGATGATGATGATGATGATGATGACTACGATGTTAATGACGATGATGATGATGATGATGATGATGATGAAGATGATGATGATGATGATGATGATGATGATGATGATGATGATGATAATGGTGGTGGTGGTGGTGGTGGTGGTGATGAGCTTAACGAGGAATCTTGACTAAATTTACAGTGAAATACACCAACGTAAATAATTAAGATGCTTTTGGTAACTTGTAAGAGAAGCTGTTTGTATTTGGGTGTCGTTCATAACATTCAATTATGTGAAGGTAACGGGCATAACATCCATCAGTACAATAGCCGACACTGACGACACATTAGTTGCCTTACATATTGACCAGCTTCCCAAAGCTATGTCATGCGTTAATGTAGCAGCAGAGAAAGAAAGCTATTTTTTTTTTTTTTAGTTTTTGAAAACGAGATACATGCAAACATGTGCATGTTACTTGCTTTGTTAAGCGTCTCAAGAAAACGTGGTAAACATCTCGAAACCTTTTTTGGATATCTTCAAAAATTTGAAACTTTATACCTTATAGTAAGAAACATGTATCTAAAAACAAGCAGAAGGAATTGTTAATTATGAATTAGATATTACGTAAAGAGATCTGTAAACATTTTTTAGTATGTAAAAATTCTTTTTTTTACCGAGTGTTAGCGATCTGGTGACGAACTGGTAGATTTAAACGGCTATCTTTTATTTTAACCTAATAGTCTCGTTTTGTTTTCATTTAAAGGACGCATACAAATTTCAATAAAAATATTGTTATTTACTCTTTCATGAAGCGTAATTTTCTTATTGTAAATTATCAGCTTACAATTTCTACGCTTAATTTTACATTATTTTGTTTGGCAATGTCTGGAATAATAATAGTAATAATAATAATAGTAATCCTTTCTACTGGAAGCAAAAAGCGTCAAATTTGTGGGGAGGGGACTAGTCGCTTACATCGAACCGGGTGTTTCATTGGTACTTAATTTATCGACCCCAAAAGGATGAAAGGCAAAGTCGACCTGGGCAGAATTTGAACATGGAACATAGCGACAGGCGAAATACTGCTTAGTATTTCGTCCAGCGTGCTAACGCTTCTGCCAGCTCACCGCCTTAACAACAACGACAACAACAACAACAATAATAATAAGGCGCTGAATAACAACATGGATGTGCTACACCGAGCTCTCCATTCGAATAACATCAGTGGAATGAGATAAAGGAACCTGTGGAAGACTTGAAGGAAGCGGCCTTTTAACGATAATAATAATTTAAAAAAACGAAATTTTACTGCAATACAAAGCACAGTTACTCCTATGCAATATGTCTCAGTGAAACATGTGCGAAACACGCGAAATCAACATCGGCAAATTTACAAATTATAAATTATAAATGAAACAAAACAGTAAGTACATAAATTGATTAATTACGCATACACTCGAATGTCTACACAATAATATATACATTTTAATACCCATAGGACTACACATATATCCCAATGTTTACACAACTACGTGAAATTTACAGGACACACATACACGCATATGAAATCACGTGTCACAAACGAAGCAAAAAAAAAACAAAAACAAAACAAAATTTATATTTTTCGAACTAACACAGACAGAGTGAACAATTCCTAAGTTTAAAAACACCACAAAAAAGTATGCTCGGAGATAAATC